>NW_010400430.1:43739-44601 GCF_000710305.1 Buceros rhinoceros silvestris
TTCAGCAAGCCGTTGCGCCTGTCTGCAAGTGGGCACGAGATGAACTCCTGCTGCTTCTCCAGAGAACAGGCTGGGTTCGGTGTGATCTCATCCTATTTCTTTGTGCTGGCTCCAGCCAGGCAAGGTGGGAGAAAAATCTGTTATTCAGGGCAGGACTTGAAAACCCGTACGCTGGAGATGGCATCGGTGTCAGAGTGTAGTGTGTGCATTGAGACCTGGTGTCCCTCGCCACTCCTTTCTTCCCGTGCCTTCCCCGTGTTGCTGTGCTCTCACCCAGGTAATGAGCAGAGCAGCTTCAGGCAGCTCCTCCTGAGCCACTGCTGTCACCTGGGACGTGAGAGCAGCTTCCGAGAGGTGGCGGGAGCCTGCTCTGCTCTGTTTAGCCACCATCCCCAGGTCTGCTGCTCGCCGGAGCGGAGGGTACGCAGAGCCCTAAGCCGGAGATAACAGAACAGACGCTCCTGTTCACGCCCTGTGAAGCTGTTCTCCATAAATCAATGCTGCAGTCAGGTTTGCAAACCTGATTTCCTTTCATCTGTTTCCTATGACAAGAACAGCGAGGGCTTAATGTGATATCTCAATAAATCCTCGTGCTGCCACCCGGCCACTCCTGAACCGCCACGCGGCTCAGATGGTTTGACATCGTTACCCGCCACAGCGACGGTTCCCGTTTTGTCTGGCCGTGGGGCTGCCTCCTCCAGCCGTTGATACTCCAGACTGAAAACACCCCCCTGGGCAGTGCCTCTCCCTCTGTGTGTGGACTCTGCCAGCTGCTCGGCGCTCACAAGCTTGACAGCCTCTGGCGATGCGGGAGGACGCCGCCCGTCTTGGGGTGTTGGTTTGGGTTTTTTTTTCCTAGCAG
>NW_010400430.1:44704-51457 GCF_000710305.1 Buceros rhinoceros silvestris
CCTCGGGCGAGGCGGGAGGACGCCGCCAGTCTTGGTGTGTTGGTTTGGTTTTTTTTTTCCTAGCAGGAGCCAACGCTTAGTGCAGGGGTGTCTTTAAACAAATCACTGCTTCTGTGAAACGGCAGCAGAAAAAGGTGGCAATATCTCCTCATCTGCGTAGTCAATGTGGGCAAATGCAAGCGTGTCTTCAGCCCTCTAACAGCATATTGTAAACCTGCAGGGCTTCGTGGTGTTCAGCTGAAGAGCGGCTCCCAGAAATTCCACACGGTGCAATTCCTTTGTTTGTGTTCTGAGGTTTATGTCTTTCGATGTGTAGTAATTAAATCAGAGTGAAAGGATCGCGTTGTGGAGCTACCACATCATAGCAGTGGTGACACGAGGTGTCCCCACAGGCGCTTTGGCTGTGCCTGCCATGGGTGGTTGGTCTGCCAGCCACTCTTGTCATTGAGACAGGTCACCTCACCTGAAAGAACCTGGAGCTCCTGCCCTCCCCTTATTTCGTTGCAGGTCACCTAGGGTGCAGCCACGGTTTTAAAATCGTCTTCTGTGGAGATTTCTTGTCCCGGCAGGAGGTATCTCCAAGGAGCTCCTAGGCGAAAGCCATGCATGGCCACGACTCTTCCACCTTGGGGTGTCCCCAGCTTTGTGCGTTGCAGCCTGGGGCAGGGGCCGGGCAGCTGGGGCTCTCAGTGGCCATGATCTCACCCAGGTCAGGTGACAGCCTGTGCTGTGCCTATGGCACTTGTTTTCAACTGCAATTTTGAGGTTTCAAAATCACTAATGAAGTTCTTATGTACTTAAAGACCAATATGTTTTCTGCTACAGCCTATTTATTCTCTGAATTCTAACTCGGAGTAACCGGGGAGGATGTAATTGCCTGAGCAGCAGCGCTCGCTTCTGTTTTTACACCAAACCTTGAGGAGTTTTCTGCTCCATCAGAGCTGTTACCAGGCAGCAGTACCACCATGGCAAACAGATCCCTCCAGCCTTCAGTGATCTTCCTCTGGCTGCTCGGTTGTTTGATTTTGGAGAATTTCCTCTCCCAGTGGGAGGGAAAACTTTGTCTTCAGTCCAGACTGAAGATCTGAGCCATTCCAGTCATCCAATTTCAAGGCTAAACCAAGCCGTTCTCTGTGTCCACGGTCAAGGCAAAACCTCCATTTATCTCTTCCCTTTTAATTTCCTTGGGGAGAAGCTCATTTTTTAATGAAACTAACACTGTTGGGTCTAAAAGCAGATGGTTTGACAGCAGAATAACACACACAGGATTTTGACTCAACTCTGTCTTTACATTTGCAAATTAAATAGTGACATCACTATTTCTGCAGTCAGAGGATTCCCAAAGGAAGCACAAGAGGTGTGTTGTGCCTTGCCTTGATGTCCCCTGTGTGATCCCGGTCCCACTGTTGGAAATAGGCCACTGAGAGCAGGAGGAGAAGCAGGTCGGCAGCCTGTAAATTCTTCTGTTTCACTGTGGTGTCTTATGGTGTGGGTTCCTTAGCTTCTCACCAGCAGCTGAGCTGTTTGGCTCTGCACCATGAACGGTGCCACCGCTGATTCGGGATGTAAGCGTAGTGAGAAATGGAGCACCCAATCTGAGCTGCCGAGAGCCACCGAAACGCAAGGTGGAGGCGGGAGGGTCAATGCTGCCTTCAAATAATCTTGGATTTAATATTGTAAACGGGATGGCAGGCAAGTCGGAGGAGTGACTGAGGGCAGCCGTGTTGAGGAGGCCGTGTGGTCTTTTTCCTCTCAAGGAAACGGTTCACCTGGAGGACAGCCTGCAGAGCAGGGAATGCTTTCTGACACCTTGCGTCAAACTTTTGTCAGCGCTCGTTTGTAGAACGGCGTCTAAACTGCCCCAAGATGGTTTTCTGTCTCTTACAAATCAGTTGGCAGCTGGAGGCAAGGGTAGAGCAGCCAGGTTGTGTCTTAAGTCTGCCTACAGAAATGCGCTTCAAATGCCCTGTCGTTAGAGGGCCGCTGAGGTGCACCGAAGGGGGTTGGGCTAACGGAAGGCAGAGTTAAGGTGGTCACGATCTCTTAACCAACCCTGACTCCAGCTTTGTGCCTCTGTGGAACAGATTCAGGCTACAAGACAGCCCGTGAGCTCGGCTGTCCAACCGTTTCTTATTTTCTGTAAAATGGGCAAAGTGTATCTATGTTTATTTTTCTTTTTTCTCTTCATGGTTCTGGTTTTTCTTACCTAAGTTCTGCTAGAAGAAAATACTGAAAAGCTCCGAGTGGCAAAAAGTCTTCCCTGAGTTCATGAATAATGAGCTGTTCCCTGGGCACTGCGTCCTCGGAGACCCAGGTCTAGGAGTTTAATTTCATTCTTTGATTCTACTTACTGCCAGCAATTAAAAAAAAAAATAGATTTGTACACAGTTGATCTGTGTTTTAGTGCTACTTGATTGAAATTATTACACAGGTAATGCTAAATGTAGCCATATACTAGACTGACCCATTAAAAATAATTGTATCTTTTAAATAAGAGGGAAAATGAGCTACATTTATGACAAAATCAGCTTAGTGGATGTTTTTAAAGAACTTTCTGTAAGTTTTCCCAGCCTGAGGTTAAAATCTATTTTTAATATTTTATACAGCAGCAGTAACAAGAAGCTGTGAGAAGTCTGGCTGCAAGAAATCTTTTCTGCAACTGATCTTTCATAGCTCAGGAACTGAGGGGTTTTGTATCCCAGACGAGCGGCGGGTGACGTGGGTTGGGACTCCACCGCGTGTAGCTGATCATTTCAATCAGCTTCGGTATCATTGTGAGTATTTGATACAGAACTTGTATCGATTACTTGCTTCTGTCTGCTGGGACCCTGCTCTTCCCAGACTCTGTGAATCTTTCCCATTCAAACCGAGTAATCACACCGACGGGTTGTCAGCAGAAATAATATTTGAGAAAATATTTTGCAGTGCCGCCTCGCCGCCCACTAAAATCGTTGTGGGATATGAGCACTGAAGTACAGGGTTCATTTTTTAATATACTGCGACACATTAAATTCTCAGTCATTGTCTACCGAGCCCTTAATTCAGACCATGATAATTTTTAAAATCCCCTCAGAGCTAGAATTGAGGCCTCAAATGCTGAGAGAGAAATCCCCCCTCCTCTGCTTCCACCTGCTTTTGTCAGTGAGAAACCCAGACAGAGCTCGGTGGGTGCCGTGAGTTCACCGAATCAGGGAGGATTTCTTTTTTGTCTGAGAGGAGCAGAACTTGCTGGTATCCAGCACAAATAAAGCACCGACCTTGTGTTTGGAAAAGCCAGAGGGTGCAAGCAGGTCCCTTCAAACTCTCCAGTTCCAGGCAACCTTCTAAGATAAACTTTGAAGGGGAACCAAACCACTCAATAATCATGGAACAGGGATATCAAAATGGTTGGTGATTTTTTTTTTTATTTTCCCCTTCCCTAGATGATTTTTGGATTTAGCAAAACAGTTAAAAACATTTCTAGGTCCAAGCATCTCAATTATCTGGGCACGAAACCTTCTGCCGGTAATAGGTGATGAGGGAATTGTTGTTTTGAACATCTGTGTTCCCAGCAATGCGCTGGGCGCGAGAATGGCTTCTTGGCAACTGCTCCAAGTTAATAAACTTGCTGTTGTTTTTCCTTTCTAAGTTCCATTTTATACTCTCAAGAAACATCCAACTCATAGCGCTGAAGGAAGGTGGCACGTGGGGCAAAGCGCGTTTATATGGTGCGTGTGTCTCCAATCCGCTTGATTCCCCCGTGGAGCTCCTGCAGAGAAGGCTCTCTGAAATAAAATGCATTATTTTGTAAGCGCCAGAAGTGAAAAGTAAAATGTCATTAAGATGCTGATTTTGGAGATACCATGGAAATATCTTGAATGTTTTCACATTTTTTTTGTCTCCTGGACAAGATAATGCTCGCTGATAATGTGCACATTGGGAACGGACCTGTTCAAAACAGAATGATAACTGTGGACGTTATTTATCTTTGCTCGCAGAGTGGAACTGTCTTGATTCATTATCTGAAGCAGTGACCTAAGGATAAACAGAACTTCATTGTCACGCGGAGTCCCTTGAGCCTTGTTTTTTTGGTCCCTCATTCTGTCAGACTGAGACAGCAAAACATTAACCCTTATTTCTTTAGGAAATTCATGATCAAAAGTCAGATGGAGGTTAATAGCCCAGCTTTGGCTGACAGGTTTTTTTGCATCTTGGAGCTTGCCAGTGCGTCTGGATTCTCTGGTGGAAAGAGGTTGCTTGGAGATCAGGGTGTGCTTCAGAGGTGGTGGCAGGGTCCTGCCTGGCAGCCAGGTTTGGTTGTGGGCTCTGCTCTGCATTCAGGTCTCGTGGGACAGTCTTTGATATGAGAAAAAAATAATTAAGATGTTGAACATGTCACGAGCTTCGTAGACCATTTCCATTGATGGTGGAGAGATGAGCTGGGTGTATTGAAAACCAGTACAAATACCTTTTGCTCTTTAAGTTAGTTCTGCTATCCCTAAAGCTGGTGTTTTACACAGAGTTTATCATTTGTTGCTTGGATGTATGGGATAGCCATTCATTTTCCTCTTGCAAAATGCTGCACTGAAAATTTTACTCTGCGTGAAGTTGGGAATTGTTTTTAAATTGGAGAGCTTTGAGGTAACTGTTACAGACCACCTTCAGTGAAAGACTCTCTAAAAGAGAGTGAATTCTGATTTGTAGGAAATGCTGGACTCTGAAGTTCTCCAGGTTGTGGCTTTTTATTATGATAACATCACTCCTGGTTTGAGCCAAGCGTCTCCCAGGTTTGTGGTGTGATGGACTTTTATCTGATAGGTGCTGCCTTGGGCGCGTGTTTCTCGATACGTAAGGTGGAACAGTACAGAGTGACCCCTAACCAATCAGTAGCCTTAGTTTGTACTCGCCTTTAGTCACCCAGATCTTACCTAGAGGTGATTTCTGCTTACAAATTATTCGGGTTTTCCAGGGCAATGAGGGTTCCCTGGGGGTAAGAGACGCAAAGGGTCAAGGGTTGAAATCAGGGGATGTGTGGCAGTCAGCAGCTAGCCATTGAAAGGCTTTAATTGCTGTCATTTTTTCCTTTGTTGGAAAATTGCGCTCTGATTCATCGGTTCAGCGGGTGAAAGGATGTGTGGTGCAGCCGGAGATGTTCCAGGGTTAAGAAGGACACTGAGGTGCTGGAGCGTGTCCAGAGAAGGGCAACGAAGCTGGTGAAAGGTCTAGAGAACAAGTCTTACGAGGAGCTGCCGAGGGCGCTGGGGTTGTTTAGCCTGGAGAAGAGGAGGCTGAGGGGAGACCTTATTGCTCTCTGCACCTACCTGACAGGAGGCTGTAGGGAGGTGGGGGTTGGTCTGTTCTCCCATGTGACAAGTGACAGGACGAGGGGAAGTGGCCTTAAGTTGCGCCAGGGGAGATCTAGGTTAGAGATCAGGAAAATCTTCTTTACAGAGAGGGTTGAGGAGCCCTGTCCCAGGCTGCCCAGGGCAGTGGTGGAGTCCCCGTCCCTGGAGGGGTTTCCCAGCCCTGTGGAGGTGCTGCTGAGGGACAGGGGGCAGTGGGGACCTGGCAGTGCAGGGGGAACGGTTGGACTCGATCTTAAAGGTCTCTGCCAACCAGATGGTTCTGTGATTGCTGCTTCTGTGAAGCTGTTTTTGCTGGGGATAAAGATGTGCAGGGAGTGTTGCAACGAGGCACAAACGTAGAGTGTGTGCCTGTGACTAGCTGACTCTATTCGATATATAGCACGAGCCTAAGGTACAGAGTACTTACACCAGAAAAACTTCTGTAGGAGAAACCGTATGTAAACTCCAGGGGTTGTAATGCACGGCGCTTCCCGAGTTCCTCCTTCAGCGATCTCTTCTAATGTTGTTAGAATTGTATTTATTGCCGTCGTTGGCTGGATGGGATCCTTGCTCCCCGTGTGCCCGCGTACATCAGCAGCCTCCTTGGGTGAGGACAGAGCGGTGGCAGGTGTGTGACAGAGAGGAGGTGGCTCAGGCACAGCGCAAAGGCCCAACAGCCTGACAAATATAAATGACTGGGGTGAGTTGGGGACTTGCATCTGTTGAGGTGCTGTAACTTCTTAGCTACAGCGGGATGAAATCTCTATCTAGTGAATGAGAAGGAATGCCCGAAGGAGGAAATGCCGTGTAAGATCTGACATTGTTTTTCTCGGTCTTCTTTTTTAGATAATTAATTTTTTGAAGCATTTCGTTCCCATTTATCATAAACAAGTCTCAGAAACATGCTGCGTTTGTCATTTGTTTGTTTTATCAGGCACAATATGCCCGTATATATTTCGCGGTGTGTGAATTGTGTATAAGTGCAACTCCAGAAGGGATGATTTCAGCAAAGAAGCTTGAGATCTATCAGGATCTGACAGACGTGCTGTGAGAAGGAGGAGAGCTCAGTGAGTGATGCTACCAGCACGCTCCCACTACCTTCCTCTCCCCGGGCCATCTCCTGGAATTCCCTTTTCCTTTTCCTTATGCGAAAGGGAAAGGCCAATGTTTATCTCAGGACTCATAACAGCTACGACAGCAAAAATCCCCAAACCCCTGACTTCTGAGTGCTGAAAAAATACAGCGATATGTAAATCAGAAAAAGCATGACTGTGAAGATCTGCACTGTTGGGGACACATCTTTTAGGCACCTTCTGTTTTGGGGCATTCAGTTTTGCAGGTCACTGGTTGCATCTGCTGGAGAGGGGCTGTGCCCCTCCGACAGCTAAGGCTGGGTTCAGCCGAGTTCAAAGAGGCTGCTTGGGGGTTG
>NW_010400430.1:51522-67417 GCF_000710305.1 Buceros rhinoceros silvestris
GCAGAGGTCAAAGAGGCTGCTTGGGGTTAGAAATCTGATGCTCTGGTGGACCTGAGCCACGGCCGGTGCTCAGGAGCAGAGTTGCAGCAGGAGGTTGGTGCTGCCTGCACCCAGGATGCTTCTCAGAGGAGCCTGTTGGGCTACCAGTGATTTCTGAGCAGCAGCGGAAAAGCCACCCATGATTTAACATCTTGGACACTTCACAGCCCTTCAGAACCATCTCTTCCAGGCAATCTGATGCTCTGGTGGACCTGAGCCACGGCCGGTGCTCAGGAGCAGAGTTGCAGCAGGAGGTTGGTGCTGCCTGCACCCAGGATGCTTCTCAGAGGAGCCTGTTGGGCTACCAGTGATTTCTGAGCAGCAGCGGAAAAGCCACCCATGATTTAACATCTTGGACACTTCACAGCCCTTCAGAACCATCTCTTCCAGGCCCACTGGTTTCTCACCAGTTTACCCCAGATGATGCGGTTCCTGCCCCTCACACTAACAGGCTCACAAGTCTCCACCCTCCTCATCGCTTTTGGACACTACGTTGTGGGAAGAGCATTCTCGCATCCCTCTGGGCTGATGTCTTGAACTGTAGACCCACTGAGTAACGACTAACCCGCTGCTTTCCTGACTGCCCTTAGCATCTGCCACAGCCTTGCTAGGAATTGATTCCTTATGCTGCTCCCCAGAGCAGAGAAAAGAGGAAGAGAAAGCCGTTTTCTTTAACGTAGAAGAAACCACGTTTGTCTGTTACGTGACAAACCTCACTGCTTTTGCCCCACGCCCCCTTTCTCAAGGTGAACAGTTTCTTTAACCCTGTTTTAGAGAGGACGTTTCCATGCTCCGTCCATGCGTCAGACAGAGTGGCTTTCGGTTAATTAGCGGGTGCGCGGGGTTATTGTTTTTCCAGTTTCTGAATCAGATGGGGAACAACCCTGCTTTGCAACCAGCAGCAACGGGGCTGGAGGATCCTAATGCTTGGAATTCTCTCCATCCCGCTCCAAAGACTGGTGTTCCTGGAAGGAAAATACGTGCTGCCTCTGACCTTAGTATCTAGGTTGCTCTGGACTTCAAGTTACCTTACGAATTGCTGAGGAACGTCGTCAATGGACGTTGCAGACAGCCCATACCTGCTTTCACATTTCTGAAGTCTAAACCTTAATCTCTTGAATATTGATTCTTATCTCATCCAGTGGGGACGTGGGAACCAATTATTTCCTTCTGATTCCAACAGCCTTTTACATGTTTTAATGCCATTAGCATTCTCCTCTTCATTACTCTTTAGGCTAAGCAGCTCCATTTGGCCTTTATTTATAGGGCATTTCCAGACCCTGAATCCTCGTGATGATTTCCGGAAGCTTCTGTTTGGGGCAAATCTTTGTTGACATGTAGCACTGCACGCATCCACGCAGTGCTGCATCCCCAGCGCTGGGGAGAGTGTTTCCCTAGCAAGAGTTTTCAGCTAAGAAAAGCCTGCAGACCTGGTTTATGCACCCCAGGCAGGGTTTTTGCTGCCTGCACAGTCCCAGGGCGTTGCTGACACGTTCAGTGCAGAGCTGTCACCCAGCCGGTTGCTCCCCAACGTATGTTTGTGCTGTTTAATGCAGCGTTCTCTTTACTGCAGCGCTTGTCTCTTATATAAATCCATCCTCTGGTTTTATGTCCAATTTGTCAAGGTGGTTTTGAATTACTTTCAGATCCTCAGAGGTACCTGCAGCCTCTGAGTGTCTCCGCTGAAGAAGCACACCTGTTCCAGCACTGGCGAACAGGAGCCCAAAGACAGACTCACTTTGGCAGGGAGCTTCCAATAATTACTGATGTTCCTCAGTCGGTTATATCCACCCTTCGGTGGGTAAAGCTAAATCATTTCCCTTACATCTAACCGTTTTTTTCAGTATGCGTTAACGCTGCTCCTTAAATATTGAAAGCTTAAATTGCCACATCTTCAGTGTCTTACCCCAAAAACGGGCCCCACTCCTGCGCTGCCCCGTCTGCGAAGTCTGAAAACGCTTGGGAGGTGTTTGGAGAAAGCGAAAAGAGTAACGGTGTTTTGGGGCTGCTTTGCAGGCTTCTTTTTGGTGACATCCCAAGGCTAAGGAAGGGACCTGGCAACCACATCTTCGGCGCAGGGAGGTCTCTGGGTGTGTATATATTAGAGGAAGGATTTTTCATGGTGGAGAAAAGGGTTTGTTTGGAATCTCAAATTTCTGTGGCTTATTCTCTATCTTTTTTATGAATACATTCATCTCAACCTGAGTTTAGGCTAAACCTTTGCGCTCAGGTTTTGCTGAGACTAGTCTTTCTAGACTCGACCTGGAATATGTATCCACTGTACGTTGTTCCCTTTACTTGGACACACGCACGTCTTGTGCTCTCGGCAGCCGTACAGCCCCGGGCTGGATGTAACCAGGCAGCAGTCGGGTAACCCAGAGCTCTGTTCCCTCTCCTGCATCCGAGCCTGAAGATTATTTTTATGGTGTTGCACTTCTGTTTAAAATACTCAATAGTTCTTCAGTGGTTTTGGCACCGTGAACTAATGTTGCCATTTGGGAAAGCAGAGGATTGACGTTGCTCTTGCCCTCGGGTCAGGTCTGACGGTCGCAGGGGTGGGCACCACCTTAAATCTCCCAACACACGTGTTAGTGCTTGGAGTGTTTTGTGCTTACCCTTAGCTCTTCCTTTGTTGAGGTGATTAAAACGAGTCTGTTGCTGTCTGTATGTGCAGCACGCTTCATTAACAGTGATTTATTTTGGAGTTTAGCAGAACTGGCACTGTGCAGCACACCGATGTGCGGTAGGAGGACGTGAGACGATTGCTAAGGCTGCTGCTGCTGCTGCAGTACTTCAGGGTCCTGGGCACGTTTTGCAAATTTTCCTTCAGAATATTCACAAAATTGGGAGTTCATGTTACATCTACAGAAGTATTTTCTGCCTTCTGAACATGTCCATATACTTTAGCCTTAGGTTTTCCATTTCTATTTTGTTTTCTCTGAAGTGCTGATCATTAAACATCCAAACAGAATTACTGACAAAGAACCTTGCCTACTAACTCAGAAAAATTCCCCACAAATATTTCTACTGCACGCATCTTTATTTGTCCCTTCGTACCCGACTGCAGTCAGAGCTCTTGGAGTCAACTTTCTTCATCAGAATCCAATTACAAACAAAGGTGCCTTTCAGAAGAATTTTCGATGGATGCATTGCCAAAAGTGAAGTCACAAAGACATCTGCACACGTGTGTTGGCACTAGGTTTTCTGATAGGATGCATTTCCAACCGGAAGCACAACTATCTCATTTTCATCTCAAAAAAATAACTTGTATAGCGCTGAAACTACATCTGCTTCCTTCTGGAAATAAAATATTAAACTTTGCAAGTGTTCAAGTCTCTTTTACACTCCTTCAGAAGCAGCGCAAACTCCCCTGGGGTTTTATAGTCAGAAAACATTTAGAAACGAGAAGGATCTTTTCAATTATAAATCTTCCGCTCATGCACAAATGGTGCCTTTCCTAAAGCTGTTGCTGTAAAAAGTCAACGTTTCCCAACAGCTTTTACACCTCTCTGAACAATGGGCCTGCTGATACGGATGGCAGCAATGTTTACAGGAGAACATTTTGGAGATTGGACTCATTCACATGTGAAATAGGGAGCTATCATGAGAAATGAAAGCGCAGCCCTGTCTTGAATACCGCCGTATTTTAACCTTAGGAAAATATTTTTAATGGTAATAATCTAATTTACTTTTCACTACTTTTTTCTGCTAAGACAGGCATCATTTCTCTTTGGGAAACTTCCTGTAACATATGAATAACCTGCGTGGATGTACCAGGAGAAGCTGGGGCGCGGGTTGACGTGCAGTTAAGCGGGGCCAGGGCTCAGCTGGCAGCCGAGTCTCCAGGTCCCTCTTTTCCACGCTGCTCCTGGGAGGGCAGTTACGGAGCACCAGGAAGACGGTGCTTCTGAAGCTTTAGTATTAATCCAGCGATAGCAATTCTGGGCATGATGACAGAATGTGATGCTAGTCCATATGTTTAAAAAATACATGCTAGAGCCTCTTCTAGGAATATATTCTAAGGTAATTATTACTTTGGCTGTGTAAGTGCATGGAGTTGCCACGAACATCAATGGAAGTGCCAACAGGAGTCTTGGGACCGCGTATAGGCAAGTTTGCTCATACCAGAAGCAACTGTTTCCATTCAGATATCTGAATTTTTTTCTTTGAAGCATATGCATGGCCCTCTGATGTCTGCTGACTCTGGAGTAAGTTTTGAATAGCTGAATAACAAGGAAGACTTTCAGCTTTTTCACTGGACTTTAATAATGAAATGTGCTGAGTACCAAAAATGTTTATTTTTAGTGTAGCTTTTATTTTTGGCTGAAAGTGAGACCCAGTGATTGTGTCAAAACATCTTGGGAGGAAAGAAGGAGCCTGCTATTTTTATTGCCCTTTTAAGCTGAAAATTAATTTACATTAGTAATTTTGAAATGGTTTGTATTACTGTTTAAAGTGCTTAGAGAAGCATGATTTCCTAAGTAGAAAAAAAAAAAGTTTGCAAAACCCCACCAGATAGCCAGAATTTTCCCCAAAGGGGTGGTGAGTCAGGAGAAGCTTTGGCAAGAGCAGAAGTTGCAGTGAGGAGGAGTAATAAACTGTCTAAGAGTTTTCTTGCCTCTATGGAAAACTAGGGAAAAAAATACCAAACCAACAATCTTGGTTCGAAGAGAGTATCAGAGATGTGATGCAAAAGCCTTGGGAGCTGCAAACAGGAGGTCCAAAGGGCTCCATGGTCCTCCGTGAAGAATTGTCCCTCAGTTGTCTCCCTCAAGTCTCCAGAAGCACCATCCTCAAAGCCCGTGGAATAAACAGAGGCATTTCGCTCGATGTTGATCAGATCTGGGGGTTTATATCGCTAATTTCATTTTAATCAAAAGGCAGATGTAAACCTCCTTGCCACCGGCACCGCGTACGGACAGCTGAGACGCTGAGGGCTGTTACTGATCCACACAGCAGGGGGGATTTTGGTCAGCCCTTCCGCGCACCGGCTGCTTGCGGATGGGTCTGTGGGTGCTTCCGGTGGGTTCCTGGCAGTAGGTTTAGTCGATGAGTGCTTGTTGTGTTTTGGATGAGCTGTCAAAGGCTGGAAGTGATTGTTTCAGTCCCACGTAGCTTAGCGCAGAGTGAGGAGAAGAATCATCAGGCACCGCGGTGTAATGAAGAGACGCCTTCGAAGTGACACGATGGGCTTATTGATGGGAACAATATGTGGGGAAAAGAGAACATGGAAGAGTTTCAGCAGGTGAACACAAGATTTATCTCGGATCTCTCCTAAACTAGCGCAAAACCAAGTGTGTCTTGTCTTTGGTAGAAATCTGTTGGGGGGGTGCAGTTATCACCAACAGAATTTGGTACTTGGAGGAAAAATAGTATTTGTCCACATATCGGGGCTCTGTGAGGTGAAGAAAACCATACGTTTAAGTTCACTATAAACACAGGGAATAACTGCTTAACCATGTCAGTCAACGTAAAGGGCTATGATGACATTTTCCTTGAAAATTAATGATTAATACTCTGATGCTTCACTCAAGTTGTCATTGATTAGTCCTTCCTGCTAACCCCCAGCCAGCCCCATCGGTATGTTTGAGAACAGATTAATATCCTCAGTTAACCTCTACCCCCATCAAAGCTGCATCATTCTATCAGAGGATGAAGACTGTTAGTCTTCTCCGTGCATGGAACCTGACTTTAGTAGAAGAATCTCAATTTTAACTTCCAAAAGCAAGGGGAGACCTCGTGATACCCCTTCCCGTGCTATTAGCCATGCTCTTTGTCTTCCAAGCACAAAGGCCCCTTAACTTCCAGCCTTCAGTGATACGAATAAATTATAGGAATGTGTGTCTGACTTTATTTATTTTTAATATTTAAATGCCTGCTCTGGAAAAGGTTCCTTTCATAAAAGGAGACAGTTTTTTTCCCCCCTTGGGTTGTTTTGGGGTGAGGGGGTGGGGGTTGTACTTTGCAGTGATACACTAAGAAGTCTTCAAGTTGCCTGTTTACAAGTTTTAACTATTTACAAGTTGTAATAGACTGTGAGGTAAAGATCAGGTTTTACCTGGAGATGTTTTAAGGTTTTTATGAGGAATTTTAGAGCCATGAGAATGGGGGTGAAATGGGAGAAGCATCCCCCTTTCCTAAGCAGTGTGGGACGCGTCCTAAGTAGTGTCACCTTGCAGAGAGGGTGTCCTTCACCTACCAGGTGATGTTTGTGGAGAGAAGTGAGAGCAATTCGCATAACTCCCCTCTTACCCACGATCTACAGAGTTAACTAATTCCACTTGGGATTACCCCAGAGAGGCCGTGAGTGAATCTGCCGATGACAAAGCTGAGAGACAAAAGAAATTTCGCAACACCCAGGTGGATGATGCAGGTACGGGGTTACAATTCAGGATCCTCATCTGGTCCCCAGCGTGCTTAGACCTTCACAGATCCCTCCTCACTTTGATTTTAAATGGAATATTTAAAAAAGTTTCTTTATCGGTCTTCAGACACAACTTCCCTGGAAAGCAAAACCAGGAGGAGCAGCAGTCCCAAGGCTCCTTGTGATGTGTCTTTTCTCTTTTCCAGATTAAAGGTTGCCTAAAATTCCCAAGGAGCCCCGTTCTTTCCTGCCGTTACCGGACTCGTCTCCTCTGACCCGGGAAGTTGAAGATGAGGTTGCTATGGGAACTGCTGGTGCTGCGATCGTTCATGGCGTGCCTTGCAGGTAAAACTTTGAAGACTACCGCTGTATTTCACAGCAATGCAGAAGTGCACCACGTTACACCTGCCAGGGATGAAAAGTCCCTGCTGCACGACCGGCCGTACGGGAGGGTGTGAGCAGATCAGGCTGCTGCTCTTGGCGGGCTCCTTCTGCTGGTGGCGAGCGTCTCCACAGCAAAGGCGCCGTCTTTCAGAGGGCTGCTCTCCCCATTTCTGTTGATGAAAGTTGTTTCCCCACGTTCTGTGCTAAACGTTTCAATGCTCAATTAAACCTGCGTGGAGGATAGCTTTAAATCCCATTAAAACGGTGTTGTGCTACAGCTAAGCCCTCGCTCCATTTAACAAATAATTAGAAATAACATATTTCAGCGACGTAACCATCTTCTGTAACTGCCCCTGTTTAACTTGTTCTTCTCCGAGAGTTACAATGGTTTGAGCGTTCTCAAAAAAAGGGAATTTTATACCTTTTCCTGGAGCTGAACCAGTGCCTGGAGGATGTTTTAGACTCGCAGAGGGTCAGCAAAGTGTGCACCAAAGTCTTGCTGACCTTCTCGTGCAAGAAGCTGCCCGGGGGAACTGGGATCGTGTCGCTCCACCCCTGCCTCTGCGGCGGGGGCTGCGATCACCCCAGGGCTGTCGAAGGCTGTTATGAGCATCTTTCTGCTGTTCACATATTGCTGATTGCCTTCCTGAATTGATATTATTATTCTTTAACACGTGTCTGTTCTGAGGGAGGTGTTAGGTTTTAATTAATGTTTATGTCACCTCGGCGTTCATCTGGGTTGCTGTGATTTATCTGCTGCTCTGAATGTTTTACTGCTTTGTTTAGTAACTTGGGCTTTCTTCCCTCTTCGTGCACACTGTCAGGGTCCTTTTTCAGCATTTTAGGTAATAGCAAACTGCTTATGATAGTGTTTACTTTCTTCTGCTTAGCTCTACTGAACATAAAGCCACTTTATTCCGGTACTTACGGGTACCTATTTTTGAAATTTGGTTCCAAGTCTTTCTAAATGTGCTATGACAGTTTCTGAGCTGGCAGAAAATTGGATGCAGAGAGATTCTGCAATGCAGTGCCACACGCGTTTCAGGAATTGCAGCCCTGGAGAAGTTGGGCTGAGGGAACACAGGAAGTATGAGCCTATATTTAAAGCAAATAAACAAAACAGTGAAAAAACAAAAGCATGCAACATATTCATTTTTAACTGTAATTTCTATAATTAAAGTATCTGTTGCAAAATGTCTACAGTCAGCAAAATAAAGGTTTGGGGGGGTGTCCTTATCTTTTACATCAGGTTTTTAGAAAAATGCATCCTGTAAGCGCTGCCTTTCCCCACGCTCTTCTGTAACAGCATTTTTTCTCATCTTTGCGGTGCACTCAAGATCTTCAGGGCACGGCATCGGTTTCTCTGTCCTGCTGGGGAGAGGAGTGCCGGGAGGTTTTGTGACTTTGATATGAGGAGCTGTGGGCCTGTTTTGTGTCGCGCTGGGGGGTTACGGACTGTGCGAACGCATTCACGTCTGTTAAGGACTCCAGAGTTAGGGAGGACACTGGACTGGACGCCTCGCATTGTCTTGTTCTGCACTGATGTGCTCCGCAAGGCGGGAGGAGGTCACCGTAAAGTTGTTAGCTTTAGTTATTAGTTATTTTTTAGCTAATTTTTGCTATTTAGCGGCCCCACCCGAGAAGCACAAAGCTGTAAAACAAGAGTTCATAGACAAACCTTCAGCCCTTCTTAATTGTTGTCTTTTTATGTTCTACTTTGTTTTTAACCTAGTTTCAGGAGGCTTGTTGGCCCCTGCTGGTAATTATGCTGCTCTTGGAGAACCTTGGGTGTTGATCCCGAGGAAAAAGCTCAAAGGAGATGAGTAACTTCCCAATCCATGTCCTGCCTGGGTGGCACTGCTCCTCCCGCTGCCCTCCTCGGTGGCTCTGCTTTAAGGTTACCCAGGAGGGATGGAAAGGTTCCCGCTGTCTTGCTCTTCTCTGAAATCCCTCTTAAATTCTAAGTGAAAAAAGTCAGGAAGTAGTATTTTTTCCACGATAATCAAACCGTTGTCCTGTTCTTGAGAAAAAAGATTGATAATTGAATTCTACAAAGAAAAATAGGTAAAAATAGGATGTATAAAATTTAGCTACCACCCCTTTGTAGTGCCTCGTGGACCCTTAAATGACTGGGAAACTGTGTTAAGTGTTCAGTTACCTGTGAAAATAAGCTTAAACCTGAAAACTGAATCTTGGTACTTAGTTCAGACAGCCCAGATCTCTCTCTCATTTTTGTCTCTGCCGCAGAGAGTGGCACAGACACCGGAGGATGAGCTCTCCATGTGGCACCCTGTGCAAACTGCCTGTGCAGATGAGTGTCACCAACCGTGTGGCAGTGCCTCTTTGGGGGCAGCTGATGACTCCAGCTACTGCCCAGCCCATCATCAGCTACTGCCCAGCCCATCAGCTACTGCCAAGCCCATCAGTTACTCGGGCTTTTTTTTGTGTGCACTTCCTAACTGAACATCTGTTCACTAGAAATTGCATGAAAACTTCCCAACTCGCATCATTCAAGCCGTTACACACCTGTCAAACCCAAAGCACTTAGAGAATCCAAATGTGCCGTTAGGGGCACCAGTTATCCGCCGCCGCCAGCGTGCCAGGAGAAGACAGACGTGCCAGAGCTGTTCACAGTCCACGTGGGACACTGCGATCGATTTTACGTACTGGGTGTTCAGATATGACAGTTCTTCGCAGCAGGATGAAACACTCAGCTGGAAAGCTAGATCAGTCCCAGGACGTTCTTAAACCAGCTACCTAAAGTGCACATCTGCCGATAATTCTGGGAGCTATCCAGCCTCCCTCGAAAAGTCAGCAGCACCGCTGAAGGTCTTCCTCAGCTTCTTCAGTCCATCACCCACCCTGGGACCATACTTTCCAGCCTACTTTTGTTGTTCTGGGGTCTCACTGATAAACACTAGCAACGCTTTCTTGGGCGCGATCGTTGATGTGTATCAATGCAGGGGTTCTCATATTTTTCAGGAGTCTTTTCTTCGGGTGTCAGCTCCAGGAAGCAGCAACTGCAAATTACTCCTTTGGTGCCAAATCGGTCTGATCTGTTAGGGCTGTTGGATTCCTTAAATAGCAGTTGTGGTGGTGACACTTTAAAGCTTTGGAGAGTAAGTTGAGAGGCAGAACAGGCTGTGAAGAATAACGCAGCTCTTCAAGTCGTGACTTTGTTAAGAAACGCTCTTTCTTGGGCAGCCCCATATACCCTGAACCGCGTTTGCCCACAGCTGGGGAAAGGAAAGAACATTGCCCGGGTGAGCCAAACCGACGGGTGTTAATGAAGACAGGACATAGTCCATGCATCTGCAACGTGCTGGGCGAGTACGGAAGGAAATTTTCTGTATTTTTGTGACTCTTACGCAATTCTTGGCCGCATTAACTTCCTGTACCAGTGAGTTTTGGTCAAAGCCATATTTGCTCGCTACCGAGCTGTGGTCACGTTAGCTGTCCAAGCGTGCATGTGTGTATTCGATCACGTCATTTAACCCAAAGTCACGGTGTGACAAAAAAGGAACCTAGTAGCTTCTGAGAAGCGTTCATACTCTGCCGTGTGGTGCCGGTGGGTGGAGTCTGGCTTGCTCCCCTACTCCTGATCTCCATCTCGGCTTTTTCTTGGAGTCTTTGGTTTCTGGCCTTCCACTTGTTCTTGCCATTTAAAAAGATCTGTGCTCACCACAAACACAGCAGCCAGCAAGACCGGCCCTCCCTTGTTCTCAGCAAGCACCATGGGATCACAATAGCTTCAATGAACGAGTTCATCTTGTATTTCTAGGAGGATGCTTCTGTTTCCACGAGTCTGTGCTGTCAGAGGAAAGGTGCTGCTGCGCTCCTGGAGGGGTCACTGGAGCAGCTCCAAGCCAAAACACAGAATCTAGTCTTTGTCTCTGCCCTGTTTAAAATGAATCTGGAGATGCTGTTTGTTCCCCTCTCTAACTTGGGTTCTTCATGAAGCCTCCCAGCTGGTGAGCCTTTGTTTCACAAGCGATTAGATGGGCTGCACGAAGATTGCTGGCAATGTTCTAGTGGAACACGGAAGGTGGTCCTGAAGGTTAGAAATACCTGTGGTGCTCCCCCGGCGTAGTTTGTGTAGGTCACTCGACGTTTCTGTACGTGTTTATGCTCCGTTCTGTGGAAAGCTGGAGTTTCGCAGTTGCCCAGGTACCCAGGAAGAGCTAACGACCGTATTGCCTCTCACATCTGGAAAGTGAGATGAATTAATACGGAGAAGACGAAGTTTATACATCATTTTGGCCATCAGAACAGGGGTTGGAGTAGTATTTTTTAGTGGGGGTTTTGCTGGCTGTCACTACAGGGAAGCCTTTTGCTGCTGTCATGATATCCCAGCGATACTCGCACTTAATTCTTCAAATCCCAGGGACAGCATCATATTTTTCAATACCAAATTCTCTCATATTTTTGATTACAGTGGAACAAAAGCATTGTTTCACCTTTTACCTTGTGAAAAATGCCATTTTCTAGTGTAGAAATATGCACAGAGCAGCATTAAACAGGAAAAGAAAAAGATAAATATTTCTGTAGCGCTTATTTTCCGTGTTCTGGGTTTTTCTTTTAACTTTTTTTGCAGGAAAATATTCTTTAAAATGCCTGTTCAGAAATTCTTTCTCCTTTTGTCACCTGCTGATTCAGCATAACCGATACCTCTGCAGTGGTTCAGACCAGAATATGACCAGACCAGAGCATGCCTATTTAATTCCTGAGTGTTTTCCACTGATAGACAAAAATCACCATAATATGTATCGAGACATTTCAATGAAATCAAGCATCTATCTTTCAAAAATTAAACCTCAAAATTCATAGAAAGATTAATAATCACAGGCCTGTTTGAATTCGTGCTTCTACCCGAGCAGGTGTAGGTGACGTACAAAAGAAATTCTGCTGATTCCATGTCTGACTATAAATAATTAAGCCATGAAGCGCTGTTGTGCATATTGAATGATGCTCTTCTATAAACGATGCAGCGATTCAATTTGTTCAGCGTTTTTTTTTCTGGCACTAGGTAGTTCCCATGACTGGTGTTTTGATGTCCGTGGGTAGCTGGAAAATGATTAATCTGTTGCGGTTCCATAATTAACTAATTTATATTTTGGTCAGTTCTGCAGCATTTTGCATTTCTGTACCCAACTGCCTAATTGCTGTTTGCGTAGCACTTGGAACGGATAAAGCACTGAATGACTCCTATTAATATAATCCCTTCTCAAACACGACCCTTGGCTTGGTGGCACTCGGTGAGCTGTCACCAAAGCTCGCTGGAGAAGGCTTTGCTGATGAGATCTGGCTCGTCCTCGATACTTTGGGAAGCTTCTGTCATTGTCTGTCTCTGGTGAGGGCTGAGTCAGTTTGGTTTTGAGCACTGGTTGTGGTTGAGGTGTTAAAATGACCCGATCAGCTGAGGGTTTCAGACATACAACACGTGTAGAGACCTCAGGGACAGGTTCTGTGAGGGGACCCGCTCTGCGCAGGGCCCAGGTTAAAATAAAGTTCTGTTCGTGACAAATTCATCATGTCACGGTTCTATTGAGGACCCTAGAAGAACCATAGCAGTGGGTGATGAGGTCACAGGAGAGCGGTGCCTCAAGTATGGATTTGCCACTGACAATGAATGCTTCATACAACCTTACCAACCCAGCAGACACACTGCGGGCGATTATTGCCACGAGGGCACTGCTCTCTTCCTGCGGGAAAATCTTTTGAAGCTGCCTAAAAATGTGCTTTAAATTGTCTGTAGAAGGCAACGCTGGATAGTTACTCCAGTGGAGGGCTTTGGACTAGCGTTTTCTGGAATAAGAGGCGTTTTGTGGAGCAAAAACGCTGCTTTTAGTCGCAGCTGGGGCAGGCTGCTGCCAGCAGGAGAGGGCAGTAAATGGTGGGGTGGGGATGGGTCGCTTGGATGAAGATACAGGGGGACAGTATGTCCCTGCTGCAGGGGGACAATTTCTGTGTGGCAATCTCTGTTAATTTTTTAGCAGTCATGGAACTGGCAGTGTCTGAACCCTAGTGTTAACAACCCCAAGGTTGTTAACCGTTGGTTCAACACTAGTGTCAGCTCCACCCGTGACCAAGCACCGTTACCGCCTGTTGCGTATGGTTAAAGGTGCTTTCGCCACGTCGGGGGACAGTTTTGCAGTAGCTGATAGCTGCGTTGTGAACGGGACATGCTGGTGTAAAAATAAAGCCTTTTGGGGTAAGACGAGCGGTAAGGGGTGAAGCGAGGACGGCGTTAGGGTAGTGGCTGGCAGCGCGGGATGCGCTGCGGAAGCGACGGAAGAGCTGGCAGAGGTCTGTTCCCTTCCTCAGCACTTGGCTAGAGCCCTCGCAGGAAAGGTGCCTCCCCTGCACTTTTTGCTGAATAGATCTCAAGTGACTTGAACTCTGACCAGAAAAAACATTTACCTAATGCCAGGGAAAAGCTACCCAAACTTTGTACCAGTAAAATACCCGTTGCATTTTGGGGTGAAACATCAAAGAAGTGGGGTCCTCAGCAGCTCTTAGTGCATCTGCCCTTGTCTTCTCCTCCCAGCCGGTTGAAGTTTGCTGTCACAATCAAAACCCTGCTAGAAACTTCCCTGGGCTGTGTCCTCCGCAGTGCCCATCTGCTGCGTTGCCTGGGCAAGACTAAACTGCGTCTAAGGGTGGACAGAAGCTTCTTGAATAGATACAAACAGAATTAAAGGTGCTGCGGAGGTGTTGGTGGGCAAGAACGCTAATAATAACTAATCTCAGTCTGGTGCTATGTAGAGTTTTGAAGCAGAGGATGTAATTCTAGTAGAGAAGCAGCTGGAGATGAGAGGAGGATGGTTTAGAGCTGGAAAATAAAGAGTGAGAGGGGAGCAAACTTCAGAGGAGAAGAATTGTTTGAGCAAAGAGGGCACTGAGATAAGAACAATTAAATCTGAAGTGGACAAAAATTTATTTAAACTGAGAAGAGAAGACTTTTAGCCGCCGAAGTGGGATTTTCTGGTATCTGCACGTAGCTGTTAAGGAGAGCTAAGAAAACACAGGAGGTTACAGGTAGTTTATGCTGCTTCAGGATTAAGTGGCCAGTTTTTCTGAGATTGCCAAGGATCTGGCTCAGCCTCACAAGACCTCCAGCCCCATTTCACATCCCTGGTCTGTCAGCAGTGAAGCTCTTGCTAGACGTGGCCTGACTCTGATGTGGGCCATAACTTCCCCGATTATGAAGTTAGAGACCATTTCAAGGCAGTTTTCTCGTTTCACATGCAGACGATTAGGTATATTATGATTTTCTCTATTTAACTCGCGAGTCCATCTGGGCAAGTTTAATTACATCTTTCTCAGAAGTTATGGAGGTAAGAGGATGCACTTTAAATAAAACAGAGACTGTGCAGACATTTTTATACGCAGATGTTCCGACTATCTGGCTGCGTATTGATCCCCTGTGCGTTTTATATGATGCCTCTTTTCAATTTAGCTTCTTTGCCTTTGAATTAGCATGTAGGTACTGAAATTAAATCTCATTTAGAGACTCACAAAAAATACCAACTTTTCCAAGCATCTATGAAATTAGGGAGAATATGGACCCAAAATACTTCCTTATTGCCAATAAAAATGCACTTTCATGGCAAAATTTGCGGCGATTAGTCTATTGCTTTGTAGGTAAAATACTGTATGTTTCTCAGAAAATCTAAATATTATTAGAAAGGGCCCTCGTTTTGTAAGGCTTGTGTGGTCCTCGAGGAGACCGGGAAGGCAGGAGATGCGGAGCAGAGCAAAACCTGCCAGGTTGATTTAGCCAACTCCACCTTGGTACGTTCTGAGCGCTGGGCCACAGTGAATATCGAGAAATAATGATACGCGGATGCCCTGCGTCAAGGCTACCGGTCTCTGGCTTCCTGAGCTTTCAGTGCAGAGCTTGTGTTTGCTGCTGTTCATCTTTGGTTGCTGGGGGAAGTCTGGCATAACCAGCCAGAACCTGCCTCTGTGAAAAGATGTCGTCCCCTGGCGCTGCCCTGCACAAGTGCAACGTTTCTGTCCCTTCTCTCCATGCTTTCGTGGGTGTTTTCGTCATTCAGAGCAGTAACAGCCATTAGTTTCCACTCAGGCTCGTGGGGATAAATCCCTTGGCTTTGCCTTCTGCCCCTACCTCACGCAGCAGAGCAGTAACCGACCGAAAATGGCGTTGGCAGCGATGGTTATTACTTGGGTAAAGGTCTTCCGGCTAAGCAGCAGTCACGGGTGATCATCCAAATGGAATAAAAGGGGAGGGGGTTGGTTCAGCTCTGATAATTATAGTGCTATACCTGTGGGCAGTAGCAGTTACCCTGTACAGACAGTGAGGTGTGTGAACAGGCTGCCGGAGCGCTGTCACCCACCGCCGAAAGCGAGGCTCGGCGCTCCATCTGCGTGAGCTGGTAGGGGCTCCTTTAGAAACTCACGTCGCCTTCTCCGGCTCAGCACCGTTGTCCCTGGTGCTCCAGGTCTTAGAGGATTTAGGCCATTAGCAAGAGCAGATGTTGATATATTCTTGCAAATTTGTGCTCCAAGTCAGTCTGTGGCTCATGACAGGCTGCCCTGACACGTTACTGCAAGTTCTAGAAAAGTTTTCCTCTGTGTGACGGCAGAAAAGCAAAATTTGCACGTGAGCACTTCAGTGCTTTTGGTTTTCCTTAGGTATTTGAATGTTTTATTTTGCAATAAAATATATGTATTTCACTTCATAAACCAAACTCGGACACAATTGTTAAACAGTCTGTTAATTAGGTGGTGAAGCAAGGCAGGCAATGCAACCGTTTATAATCGAGAACTGAAGAAGGTGCTAATCAATGAGACAGGCAACTAATTAAGCAGCCAGCAGTCAGCATCTTCCGCTGAAGTTGGTGACTTTCAACTTCATTAAACATTCCAGGTGTCAGTGTAAGCATGAAAAATCAATCTATCTTAATACATTGATGCGTCTGAATTCCACTTTTCTGAGTGTACCTGTGTGAAGAGTGCAGCTGCTTCCAGGGAAGCTGTCGTTGGTAAAACACACCGTGTCCTTACTGCAGGGCTGGAAAGAAGAGGAGCAGCACTTCTGAGAAAGCTTCATTTGAACTCTGTTCTGCGTGTGTGTTGAGTACA
>NW_010400430.1:67491-89955 GCF_000710305.1 Buceros rhinoceros silvestris
CAGGAATTTAGATGGTGGCTTCTTTACGCCTGAAATACCACCTTCTAATTCGAACCTTCTGAGCCTTCACGACTGCAGAACAGATCCCTGACGAAGTTCAGAGCATTCTCATTTTTACTTGTGAAAAGTAAATAATGTAATGGGTGTTCAGTGAGATTTGGGAGGATAGATTATTTCTGCCCTTAGACAGCATGAAACGCTCCATGAGAAGCCACATCAAACTTCATTCCTGTAGCCTTCAGCCTCCTTCCGTTTTTCATACGGTCCGTGTGAAATGGCATTTTCTCTAGGAGCACGCTGTGGGGACTTTACGAGGAGACATCTGAAGAGGGACTTGAAAGAAGGCAGGCTGATGGGTGGGCCTTCTGGGGTCTGAAAGCAGGGAGTGGTGGAGAAGACACACAGCAAGAGAAGAAGGGTCTGGAGGTGGCTGGGTGCATGGGTGGAATGAAGATGAGAAACGCGCTTCCTCAGCGATGGGAGAATCGTTTCCACATTCTTGGTATCAACCTACGTCAGGTTGTCTTTTATAATGTCCCTTAGAAGGGGAATTATACGTGAATGAAGCAGCAGCATTGTTGCATTTCTGAGCTTGACTGCTGAAGTCCAGTTGTGATCATTTGGCCACAAACTGAAGTGTCACTTTCTTTTGCCCCGCACATCTGTCATGTTTCTGTGATCCCCCTGGCTGTGTAATGCAGATCTGATGCCCGCAATGTGCCAGCAGTCTCCAACCTTCTGTTTTGGTTGATGCACAAGTACCCTGTGACCATACCCAGAGAAAGTACACACAGGCAATGCCAAGATTGCGGCTGTTACTGGAAGGGATGATACTTGCAGTCAGTTAAAGTAAAAATAATAATAATTTTTAAAAAGTAGGTAGAAAGGCTTAAGGAGAGACAAGCTTCATTACTGGGGTTGTCTTCCTGAGAGAGGTGTCTTTGAAAGAGGTAGAGATGTGAGATGAGAGCACGGGCTGAGTGGTGCATCTGCCCGTAGAAAAATGATGGCCAACGTGACAGCTCTGAAAGAATAAAAGGAGACTCCCCAAAATCTCTTATGGACATCAAAACAGGGCGAGCTGGGCTGGGGAGGGGTTGATAGGCTCTTGAAGGACAGCCCAAGGGGTCCAGCTGTAACCAGGGCGGGAGCGAACTGGAAGATGCTTTTGCCATTGTGCTTGTGTTTGCATGCTTTGGCTCTCTGCAGTCCCTCTGGGTTAGGAACACTGAAGAAGGGAAAACAAGTTGAAAATGCAGTGCAGCCCATAATCGAACTGTTCCTGAGCTGTGTATTCCTCAGCTGGAATTAACCTGCTCTCCATAGCAATAGAAAAAGGATGCTTCTTGAGTCAGGAGGCCCGAGCTGCAGCTCTCAAGTGGCCAAAAGCAGGTAGCAGTAGCGCCTGCATCTCTCAGCTTATCACTTGGAGAAACTGTGCAGATTCGCTGTGTTTTCACGTGTGATAGTGAGCCGTGTCGCTGGGCAGAGTAATTTATTAAGTGTCATAATGACCTCGTGATAATGCTTTTCAAACAATTAACTGGAAAATAATCTGTGGAGAATTTTCCAATATCTACGTTTCTTGATCCCTGCTGCGTTTCTGCATTTTCTGTTTTCTGGGTTGTGTTGGTATGTTCCTGCACTGAGGATAGAATACGGAAATGTGTCCCCAACGAAAGGCAAAGGCGTGACGTCCCATCGCTTAGCAGGAGGAGAGAGGACCCGGCGCTTTCCCTGGAAGTGCTGTGAATCCTGGATGTGAGCCAGGCATTCATTTTGTTAAAATGGGGTTTGATAATTGAAACTAATTTAACACCGACCCCATTAAGTTGCATTTTATTGCTCATTTAATATGCCTGTCTCACCGGCTCCCAGAACTTGGAAGCAGCTTTGTAATGTGACTTTATCATTTGTCAAAGCTCCAGCCGTACGGGTGAACGTGGAGCTGCTCCGTGGGAGCAGCACCAGCGTGCGCAGTGGCTGTTTCGCCTGTGTTGGGTCAAGGCGGCGTCTTTACGCAGTGTGGTGGATCAGCCGGCGCTGGGGATGGGCGCCGGTGCCAGCGGGTTGAGCTGACCGGCTGGAGTTTGGGCAGGTGTGCTGGGGAAAGGCGCCTCCGCCCGGAAAGCAGCACCGTGGCCCTAGCAGAGCCCTCCCCGCAGAGTCCTGCATCCCTGGAGAGAGAAAAGCTTTGTTGGACCCGACAAATAACCCCCGTCCTCCAACAGCGCAAGTCATTGCATTGACTTCTGCCGAAGAGCAGCGGTTTGAGTCGGCCGAGGCTCCTTTTGGTGTCGTGACACAGGATTTGCATGTCCTGCCTTCCGTTCTTGATTTCTGTATTTCTCCACTAGCTCAATGTTTTCGGCAGCTTATGAATCACTGAATAACCTCATAACTGGTTTGGTTTGCAGCCCTTTCGGTACTAATTGCAGGGCAGCACTGGAGGATGGTTACCGGAACACACTTGTATTTATCAAAGCAGCAGCAGTGAGCAAAAAAAAGGGCAAGAAAATACAGACATGTGCAAACCCCTGTGATGGATGTTTGTTTACAAACCTGTTCTCTTCTGCAGCTCGGGCTGCGGGTGTGGCGGGTGAGTGATGAATTACTGGGGCTTTACCCTTGTGAAATGGCAGCAAGAGAAGCAATAAGAGCGTGGCCGGGGTGATGTCACGGGGCCTGGGGACAGGGAGCGAAAGGCACCGAGCTGGGTGTTGGTGCTGACGGAGCAGGCGAACAGCCGCCCTGCAAACCCAGGGGACGTTAGGTGAAGGGAAGTGGAGTTAGAAGGTACAGCTCATCCCGCGCTGCGTGAGCAGTACACACGAGTTAAAATCACATCCGTGTCCGAAAAGCACTAAAAGAGACATTCCTCGCCCAGTTTTAGCTGCCAGAGCACGTTTCCAGCACGTGCCTAATGTCTCTGTTTTAAAATACACGAGCGCACGAGTTCTGTGACTCCTCAGGAAATAGCCTCATCCAGTCGGTTTTACATTAAAACACCACAGAGTGCAGGAAGGGGGACGTTGGGTGTTGCACCGATGAAGGATTTAGAGCTCGTTGGTGCAATCAGTGCTTTGTCAGCAAGAGGTGACCCAGGGAATTGTCTGCATTGGGTAATCGCGGTGCTGAATGTGCTGGGTCGCGAGGTTGTGTTTCTTCTCACCCCAAAATAGTGAATTCCGTTCTGGAGTAGAAATGACATTGAAAATCCATGAGATCCTGCTTGAAAACCAAAAAAACCATGATTTCTCTGTGTGTGAATGTCCTCAGGAACGAGATCAAACCCCAGAGAGAGAGAAAAGCAGGTCAGCCTTGCCTCCAGCACATGGTTGAGACCATCCCGAGCGGGTTCAGAAATCAGTGCAGCCCAGAGGCAGGAGGTGAGGGAACATGGGCAGGACTGTGAGAGTTGAGGACCAGCTTCACGTGAACCTGCAGCTGCAAACATCTGTAGCGCGTGCCGGTGGGCGACAGCATGTCTGTGAGTGAAGCCCTGATGCTGCAGCACTGCTTGGACGGTTTGAAAAGGTCAGGAACCACCTAACCAGGCTGAATCAAGGCACAGGAGGTGAGGCTCTGACCTGGGATTTGGGGAAGAGAAATCTGTCCCTTTGGGTTGTGGTGGTTATTCCTGGAGTGAGGATGTTCTAACGGCATCGCTGCAGGCCGTGATGGCCCAGTTGCTGTTTCTCATTCATTGTTTTTTGAGTGATGTTGAACCTTTTAACGTTTCATCTGAAGTCACAATTTCAGCTCGTTCTGACACCTCTCGGTGGGTCTGGGCAGGTGTGGCTGGTGAAACAAGCTTGCTGTGTATAAAATCTGCTCACGGCCTTGTTTTTTCCGGGCGATCCGAGTGAAATGTGCCTGTCGGTGTTTCGCAGGATTGATCTGTGAGCGGTTGTTAGCCTGTTAGATCTTACACGTTGGAGTCAGCAGCAGCATTCACAGCTCTTGTAAGGTGTCGTGCTTAAGATGATGGCAGAGGCTTTTAACACCTTTTTAATTTAATTTTCCCTAATGTGACATCCAATTACTGGTAAAACTTAACCACCCCTTCTGGTTTTTAAGTGTACAGCTCTCTGGCATTTTAAAGCTCACCCAGCGCAGCCCCTGCAGGGACCAGGGACATCTGCACCCAGAGCAGGTGCTCAGAGCCCCAAGGGCCAACCTGACCTGGGATGGGGCCAGCGATGGGGCTGCTCCCACCTCTGGGGGCAACCTGGGCCAGGGGCTCACACCCTCAGGGTAAAACATTTCTCTCTTCTCTGTGGTCTCAATCTCCCTCTCCCAGTTGAACCATCATCCCTTGTCCTGTCTCAACAGCCCCCTCTGAAAAGTGTGTCCCAGCTTTATTATAGGTCCCCTTGAAGCCCTGAAAGGCTGCACTAAGGTCTCCCCGGAGCCTTCTCCTCTCCAGGCTGAGCAAACCACCCTGCTTTGGATCGGGCAATCTTAATGCTTGCTGTACCGCTGTTCCCCTTTTATTCTTTGGAGGACATTTTTTTTAATACTCTCTACTCCGGATTATTTTAATGCCTGGTTTGTGACTGAAGGAACCAGAGTTAGATGACAAAATTCAGTGAAAGCGGGTGATTGGGGTCCTTTGTCAGCGATGGCACACGGGGCACTAATTACGGCACTGGCTATTCTGTAGCTTAATCAATTCTGCTGATCTCATTTATAATTTTTGCTCTCACTGACAAGTAGTTACTCAAAGAAGTAAATTGACTATCTGTGTCATTTGCTTCTTGGACACAAAAGGCTCAAAAATTAACAGGCTTTTTTCCCCCTGGAGAAATCTTCCTCGCTGCCGTGTGGCTTTCACGTAATTATTCCTTTGTCCCGTTTTGATTTCCAAAGGTGACAGAGAAACCTGGAGGAGATCAGCGTGTGCACGGGGCAGGCAGCAGCAAGGTCTGCTTTGGCTCTGGTTTGGTGTGCTGGTTTTCAGAGGTCAGGGATGACTAGAAGCCCACAAAAATCACGGGTTGTGACTGGAATCACCTCCCGTGCCCAAGATCTGTCTGTTGCTGGGGGTGGAGAACAGAAATCAAGGCAGCGCTTTGGTACGTGTTTGAAAACTAATGATGGGATGTTGTCAATCAGGGGAGTAAGCAGGGCGCCCATTAAGCAGGGTTTTGATGAGATCTTTGCAGAACCCTGTTTTATTCGTGCCAACAGGGAGTGCCGGTACGACGCAGCCTTTTCGCTTTCTTGTGCTACAGGTGGCTTTTAAAACAATCAATTTACACAGAACATTTTTTTCTTTTTTGTGCTGTTAAAGCAAATTGGTATGTAATTAGATTTATATACTGAATAATCTTATTTGCATATCCAATTAATTCTTCCTGTTTTAATTCGTTAGGGTTGGATTCACATTAGGGGTAAAAAATAGCACTTAAGTTATCAAGGATTCAAATTTTCTTTTACTATAATTTGTTCGAGATGTTGCATTAAACTTGATCCTGAGCATCCTCTTCATTTCAAAGGCTATTAAAGAACACGGGCAAAGGCAATCAAAAGAAAAGTAACCTGAGTTATAAAAACAATAAGGGTCTGTTTAAGCTCACCAGAGCAAATGCAGAGTGAATTTAGGCTTTTTTAGCATCTTACTTATCACAGAATCATCAATGGTTTGGGCTGAAGGGACCTTCAGAGCTCACCCATCCAACCCCCTGCAGGGAGCAGGGACACCTGCACCCCGAGCAGGTGCTCAGAGCCCCAAGGGCCAACCTGACCTGGGATGGGGCCAGCGATGGGGCTGCTCCCACCTCTGGGGGCAACCTGGGCCAGGGTCTCACCACCCTCAGGGTAAAACATTTCTCCCTTCTCTCTGCTCTGACTCTCCCTCTGTCAGCGGAACCATCACCCCTGTCCTGTCCCCACAGCCCCTGCTGCACAGCCCCTCCCCAGCTCTCGCACAGCCCCTTGCAGCACTGACAGGCTGCACTCAGGGCTCCCCGCAGCCTGCTCTGCTCCAGGGTGACCATCACCATTGTCCTGTCACAATAACCCCCACTGTAAACCCCTCTGAGCACTCAAAGGCCGCACTCAGGTCTCCCCGCAGCCTGCTCTGCTCCAGGCTGAGCCCCCCCAGCTCTCTCCCCTCTCCTCCCAGCAGAGGGTTCCACCCTCGGGTCACTCCTGGGACTCCTCTGGCCCCGCTGCAGCAGGCTCCGGGAGTCCCACTTAAGGTCTGTAGATGTCCAAAGGCTGTGTATAATTTTCATCACAGTGTATTCGTGGACTTTGTGAGCATTATGAGGACTGGCTGTTCTCCACTGACGTTAATTGTCAGTCATGGAGTCTTCACTTGAGGTAGGAGCACTTTTCTGAAGGCATCTGTTTACATTTTGACTATCTTGACTTCTCACATCTGTGTTCAGAAAGGCAGAAGAGAAGGAAAAAATGAGAAGAACTTCCAAGTCAATTCGGAGCAGCTGAGGCAGAGAGGAGAGCTCTTGGGCAGTGAGAGCATAGGAGGTGTTAGCAGGGCTGCAAAGTCAGCCAGCAAGATGTGTCCTTAAACTTGCTGAAGACAGTTTGTTCTCAGCACGTGTGAGATGTACAGGTCATCATCCCACTTCCCAGTTACCCTTATGGCTTTCTTTGAGTTTTGGAGCTTAGCCATGGAGAAGCCAAGGGGATTGATGAGTCATTATAAAGGGATGGAACAAACTCATGGTAACCTGAAATTGAAGTGCTGTTTCAGCACAGTGAATGTGCAGGCGTGTAGAGGAGCCTGGGACCTCTCTGGAGAGGAACAACTTGATGACTTGGTGCAGGAACGTCAGTCAGAACCATGTCATTACGGTCTGGTGGATAGAAGAAAAGGTGAAGCCTTGTCTGCCGCATTGAGAAAGGCACCATTAAACGTTCAGTGGTGCCTGCCTTCACTGCCGCTTGAAGCGTGCGGTAAATGTGGTGTGTAACACGCGTAAGCTGCGCAGCGCGGTTTGACCTCAAGTCTTTTAGTTCAGAGGTGGTTTCAGCACAGAGATCCAGCGTGGCGTGATGTCTTCACCAAATGCTTATGATGCAGGGATTACCCACCAGCTCGAGCCCAGCAAGGGCACAGCCTGCTGCTGCTGTTAAACTAGCACAGTGGAAAACGTTCGAGCTTTAGTAGGTGACGGTTGTTCTAGTGCAGGAGGGAGCATGTACCTGGTCTTCCACGAGAAAAAATTTGCACTGGACACATTTTTTTTTTTTTTTTTTTTTTTTTTATTTTTTTTCCTCTCTTTCTCAAAGGTATCTTCTAAAGTGGGTTACAAAATATAGCCCATTTTTTTTTTTTTTTTTTTTTATTTTAATTCTTTTCCTCTCTATTTAGCATCAGTAGGTAACTGGGCTGCATGTCCCGTGTCCACTGAAATCAGAGAAGAACCACCCCATGATGACAGTGGATGAGTCGTACTGGGAATGAGCGGTTAATTCAAGAGGCTTTAGTAGAAATTGTGTCAGTGCAGGGGAGATGAGCTAAAAATTAGTATGCATAGGTCCATGAAGCAGCTTCAGAGTCAGCAGGAGACGTTGCAGAGTGAGAGGTTGAGACTTGAAAATAAAAACAACGTATTTAAATGATTTAATAAATGAGGAAAATATTACCATAATTATGCTGCAGTGATTTGAAATATGTCCTAAGGTAAATTGCATTGGATCCTAATTAGTTATTAGTGCATTGGATCCTAATTGGTTATTAGTTAAATTGGGTGCCAGGGAAAAAAAATGAAGAGGTGCAAGTGCTCAGCTATTGCCTGCGTCTCCAAACGCTGCGTTATTTTGTGCCATTTTGTACTATTTCTGCCTAAAAGATGAGGTAACTCATGGAGATCCAAGGTGTTCTGCCTGTGGGTCACGGGAAACACCTCTCCTCTGTTGCAGCCAGACCGTATGAAACACAAATAAGGTGACAATCGGTGGCAAAACCGTTTCTTGTGAGGAACAGCTACACCCTTCTACTTAACAAGACAAGTAAGTTCCGTGGCAGGGTCTGTGCCCCGGTGGTGTTGGTGAGAGCTGTGAGATATGAATGGGGACACAGATAATGTGTTCCCACCCTTGTTCTCTCAAATCTCCCTGTCTGCTGACTTTGTAAACTGTGCTGGACCAAGCTACAACCAGCTGCTGGTTTCTAAGGGCAGCAAAAGACAGTGCAGAGCCCTGCGCGCCGGCAAACGGAGTGAAAATGACCTCTAGCTCTAAGGCACTTATCGAAAACCTATTTTAAATTGAATACACAAGCCAAGATAATACAGGCTGTTTGATAAGAAACATTAGAGAAATCCATAACACGAGGCTTTTTATTATGGGTTTATTACATCAATCTCTCCAGTGGATAATGGAACTTGTAAATATACTCTTATGTAGGAGTCTCCTCGCGGGCTTTTTATTCATGCTGAAGTAAGCACAGCAAACTTATTTGCTGTCAGGGTACATTGAATTTAAGATTAGTATTTATTTTGGTTCTAAAGAGGTTTTTGCTTTTGTGAATTGGTGGAACCGTGGTGGGAGAGGAGGGTGGGAGCTGAGGGGGAGCGCGGGGAGGAAATGAGTTTTCCAAGGCAACCGCTGGTGCCCGGGCAGGGTGTGGGGTCTGCGCGCAGGTCGTGAGCTTCACCGCTCGCCTCAGTGAGCCTCTTCATCAGGAGGAAGATGTTGCCTTATTTAAGGAGCAACTTGCTGGTTTTCCACTGAATAAACCCAGCGAGATGCAGAATCATCTGTGGGATTCGAGAAAGGTTGAAGGAAATGTTTCCTGCCTCGCCACGCGTACAGACGCGGTCACAGAGTGCTGCTTATTGTACACAGTTCTGAAGTATTAAAATGCTTCTAATTCTTACCTAGAGGTAAGCAAAGTAGCACTGCCGTGGCTGTAAGCCAGCGGGATTTTGCTTACTTGGGAGAAGCTAAGGGCACATTTGTACTGAAGAAAGAGCAAAGGGAAAGTCCATGTAGAAATTCAAAAGACAAAAAAAGTTGAAGTTATAGCAATACCAACAAAAAAAACCCCCCAACTTGGAAGCTTTTAAGTGTGTTAGTTGGAGGATATAGTAATTAATCGGTAGCTGACTTAATACAGAGAAAATTCTCCTTAGTTAGGGGATGTTAAGCTTGTTGAGGTGTCAGTGAAGTCAGCGTTTAACACGAGACTTGAACAGCTTGACTGCTGCTGCCAGTTCCTGTTCTAATTATAGGAGGATGTTTTCGTTCTCACAATGCCAAGCAGAAGGTGTTGGCACTGGGCTGCAAGTGGCTGCAATTGTATGTAACATATTTTTTATTCTATTTTTTTTGTTGCATAGCTCAGGTGCAGTCTTTGAATTGCAAAGCTTAATTCGAGTCACACGACCTTCAGCCAAGAAGTTGATTGCAATTGAAATCCGTTCGCGTTTTTCTAGTGGATGATAGAGATGGAAAATTGCAGTGCAGAACTTGAGACCGGTTCTTAGGCAAAGGCTTCACTTGAGGGGGATCAAGTCACCCTCAGTCAGTTTGCAGATGACACCAAGTTAGGTGGGAGTGTCGATCTGCTTGAGGACAGGGAGGCTCCACAGAGGGATCTGGACAGGGTGGACTGGTGGGCTGAGGCTAATGGTATGAGGTTCAACAAGGCCAAGTGCTGGGTCTTGCACTTGAGTCTCAACAACCTCCTGCAACACTCCAGGGTGCAGTGGAAAGGAAAGGGAACTGGGGGTGTTGGTCAACAGTGACTGAAGAGGAGGCAGCAGTGTGCCCAGGTGGCTGAGAAGGCCAACAACATCCTGGCTTGTGTCAGCACTGGTGTGGCCAGCAGGAGCAGGGCAGGGATCATCCCCCTGTACTGGACACTGGGGAGGCTGCACTTCGAGTCCTGGGTTCAGTTTTGGGCCCTCACTCCCAGAAGGACATTGAGGGGCTGGAGCATGTCCAGAGAAGGGCAACGGAGCTGGAGCAGGGTCTGGAGCACAATGTGCTGAGGAGCAGCTGAGGGATCTGGGGGGGTTGAGCCTGGAGAAGAGGAGGCTCCAGGGTGACCTTCTGGCTCTGTCAACTCCCTGAAGTTGAAGTGAGGGAGGTGGGTGGGATGGTCAGTCTCTTCTCCCAAGTAAAGTGACAGAATGAGAGGAACTGGCCTCAACTTGTGCCAGGGGAGGGTGAGGTTGGTCCTGAGGAACAATCTCTTCCTCTGAAGGGTTGTGAAGCCCTTGTTGCTCAGGGAGGTGGTGGATTCAGTATCCCCGGAAGTATTTAAGAGACATGTGGAGGTGGTGCTGAGGGACAGGGGTCAGTAGTGACCTGGCAGTGCTGGGGGAATGGTTGGACTTATTGATCTTCAAGGTCTTTTCAAACCAAAATGATTCTGTAATTCTAAGGGCTGTGTTTTATATTGGTGTGGAATAACCAAGACCGAGTCTGAGTGATGTTATGCATCTCCAGCATTGACAAAGATCTGTTGACTAGGTGAGAGAGATTATGAGTGAAGAATGAGGGACGTGGGTATTTAAAGTCTGAGGGTATCAAATGTGCTTGTACTACGAAACCACCACTGCTGCCTCAAACCCGTGTGAGAGACACCATCCTGCTTATCCGCCTGGCTGGACGCATCAGCAGATCGCGTAGCACTGTTTTTGTTATTTATTCTCACATGTATTAATTATGTATTATCATTTCCATCTCTTGCATATTTAAAAAGGCAGCAATTTTTAAAAAGGCGGCCGTTCTCCTGTCTTTGAACTATTTTTGGCTGCCTCCTCGGCACTCCCACAAACTGGGAGCCGCGGCACTTCTCATACAAATCACTCCCAGCTGCGATGGGTGGAGAAGCAGAGAGGTCAAGAGAAACTTCCTCCGTGATGCTCACGCTACAACGCTCTGACGAGATATCAGAGTGCCACCAAAGCGATCCAGAAAGAGTTCTCCTCTGTTTAATGACTTCGCATATTCATCATTACGGAGCACGGGGGTGTATTTCTTGAAGTTAAAATCAAAGCTCTCTGTTCTAGGTAAGCGGCTGCTTACGGGAATTCTTACTTGTCTTTAAGGCATTTAAAAACCCAATCAGGAGATTCTTTGTAACTGCATTCTCAATCCAGTATAATCCTTAATTTTCAAACAGAGAAAGCCATTATTTCTTTCTTATTGTAATGAAAAACTTGCTGAAGCAAGTTAAGCCTGCTCTTCACTAGACTGAAATTACACGGTTTTCAGTCATTTTCTTGCTTTTAACTTCTGACTTGTAATTTACTGAAAGGAAAAACCAACCCACTATCCTGGAACTGGTTGTCTCCCAGTTGCCGAAGTGCTGCAGATGGTCACGGTGTTCAGATGAGTAATGGAAGTCAGCTCCTATCTCAGCATCTCCCTGGTATTTTGGGCTGTTTATAGTAAACCACGTTTCTTAGTTTGCACTGGGGTTCTAACTGGTGCCTTTTGTAAAGGCTTCAGCAACCTGCTGCTTTGTGGACGTTATGTATCGTCATCCTCTGGGTGAAGAACCAAACGTCTCCATGGGACAGGCTGCATCGTTTGGTAATTGCTGCTCTTTGCTGCCCTCGTATTGCGGTAAGGACTGTGTTTCCAGGAGCAGTGTTCTATTAGAAGAAACACCTTAAAAAAGAGCCTCTCTTCCCAAAGCTGGGGTTTAAATGGGCCCTTTGAGATGAACTCTGTCTCTAGGGCAACCCCACCACGCTGCTCTTTAAACATGAGCGAAGAACATTTGAAAGCTTAACCTGGTAGTGTTACACCGGAGAGAAGAAAGGTTTTACTCACAAATGTCATCAATCTGAGCAGGTTTTGAGGGTGCTAAATTGCGGTGTAAGAAGTCATAAAAGTCAGGGTTTTGACAGCTATTACTGACATCTTTTCCCTGCTGCGTTACTTAAAGTTCATAACATTTTTGAAAAATTAAAGGAATACCTGTTATCCGTGGGCAGACGGTGCAAATTGTGCTCCTGATCGCTCTTTTGATGTTTGACTGATTGAACTCCGGGAGCTTTATTTAAGCCGCCCTCATTGGCATTCAGCGGCGTTAATAATGCCAGATCTTCGCGTGTCTCTGTGTGCGTGGAGAGTCCGGTCCCTCTGCGGGGATGACCCAGCAGAATAAATGAGGGTAATTGGTGGCTTTCAGAAAAAGAGCAGGGGAGTCTGCATGAGTGCCGGGGTGGCCGTAGAGCGGGACATGGTGTTGGTTGGCTGGTGTGCCCCAGCAGCTGGAGCCGCAGTGGAGAATCTCCACTGTGAGAGAATCTCCAGCTGGAGGACAGGAAAGGGTTTTGTTCCTGAAGGTTGCAGAAACTTTTTATTTTAAAAGAAATTTAAAAAATTTGAAGGGCAGCTCCTCAAATATGCCCTGAAGTGGTGCAAGTTTCACTGACTTCAATGAAGTTACGGAGATTTACACCAGCCGAGGTGCCAGCCCGCTGTCCCATCAGCCTTAAATCCATTTATGTGATGTAACCACCTGGAGATGATAGCAGTGGGTCGTGTTTATGGGATTAAACACTTTCTTGGTTTAGCAGCAGCGAGAGGAGCTCCTGCGGTTCTGTCCGTGGCCAGGAGCCTGCCCAGCACCCTGATGCTGTGCAGCGTGATGCTTGGCACAATTCAAGAGGACGTGCAGTACAGCGAGGGCTGCACGAAGGGCTTGGATTGACCTTTTTGTGTAATTTTAAAAGAGCCGTTATTCTCTCTGCCTAAATAAGTTGGTTCTGTTTAAACCCCGTATATCCAGGATGCATCAGGCTGGCGTTCAAGGCAGACAGAGACCTTTGCAAGCTCACGCTGACAGTATTTATAAATACACCATGCTATAAACCTGCGGTTTCCCCCCTCACTGTTCTTTCTGTTACCCTGTAGTTTGTTACGTTGGAATATTGTCTGTTTTTCTTCAGGTAAGGGCTGAACTTGCTATAAAGAGGAACAGAAATGCAGAGTGTAATATTTGTGGTGAGGCAGATGGTTAAAAGGTGCCTGTGCCAGCAGGTCTGTGATGGAGAGGGCACAAACCCCACGTTCGCCTTATTTCCACATTACTGAGTATGACGTATTGGCTCATGGGGCCACGTCTGAAACATCCTGTTGGGTTTGTGATACGTACGTGCTGTAGGCAGCTGCGCATATCCCGGGTGGAAGAGTTTGGAAGGGGCTGTGAAAGGCTCCACTGCCGACGTACAGGTGGGGTGGTCCCTGCAGCCTTCGCAGGGCTTGAAACCAAACAAGTCCTGTCCTTCATGGCCAGGAGGGGATGTATAGCTTGGGGAAAACATCTCCCAGGTGCTCTTTTCTGATTCTTACTTCTTCTTTCTTTATAATGAAATTCAATTAGAAGAAGTGCAGATCTCAACTTTTTTGCAGCAATGTGTTTAGTTTAATTTAGCTTTTTTTTCCCAGATAGTCCTCACGTATCAAAAAAAATCCTTCTGCAAAGCTGCTGCTTTTTTCCCAAGTTTTGTATGCCTTTAGAAGATTGAAATGGAACAAATAACTCGGCTACCTTGACTTAGATGGACACTACCTTTATTCTTCAGGGTTTTTTAAAAACAGCCTCGCTAGGTTGCAATTATTGTTTGAAGGCATTTCAGCTGAGTGCTGCTAATACAATCTAGACTATTGTAGGTGAGAATAAAATTGCACTTCTGCAGAATCACAGGCAAATGTAGAGGAACCAGCAGCAGAGCATGCCGTGGGGCAGATCTTTGAAGTCATCCGAGAGAGAGGTTCCTTGTTCTTCCAAACCTTCGGCGATGGGTAAACCCATTGGCAGACTCACGGCTGCAGGTCTCTGCTTTCGTACACCGTCTCTGTTAAATAGTTGTCAGTTAAATAAAAGCTGCACCATGACTGTAGCTCACCAGCATCTCCAGATGACTAACACTGGGAGAAGACACGACTCCAACAAGCGGAGATGGTGAAACCTCATTTCCTGTATCCTACTGCAGTATTGTCCCAAGGATATGGAAAGGTTCGAACATTGCCAAAACCAATGAGACAAGGAGAATTGTGTGTACTGAGGTTACAAATACCTGGTTTACCCTCTGCTTTGGTCATGTTGTAAGCACTTTGTGCTTGTCTGTTGGTGGTGAGTGATGAATGCTGCTCTCCTCCAGGGTGAGCATTCCTGATATTGCCATAATTACCCTGCTCTGGGCATAAGCAAGGGCTTGTAGCGACAGTTCTCAGCACTGCTGCCCTTACCACTGTGCGGTGAAATGTCAAAGTCACCCTGGATGTGTCCTGTTCTTTACAGCATTGTGTTTTCTCCCCGTAATTGCAAAATGTGTGTCCATGACCCAGGACAGGCAGATTTACAGTGCCCCGTTGACAAACCGAACCACCGTATGGGCATTTTCTGCCCAGTGACACAGTGCAAATTAAGTTCCCAGTCTTTCGCTTGAAGTGTGCCAGACTGATTATCCCTCGCTCGCTGCTGCCTGAGAGGCATCGCTCACGAGGCGCCGGTAATTCAACATGCTTATTCACAAATATTTGAGAAGAGAATCCATTGCCTAAACCTCTCTGTAAATAGCCAGATAAAGTTGGCAGGAATCAGCTTTACTTGTGACAGTGGCTAATGTACTTAAACCTGGAAACAAAAACAACGGGCTTCACCTTGAAGCGATGCACCAGAGAGCTCCTTTCACCTTGAGGGTTTCTGCAGAGTTGGGCTCCTCAACCAGCTGAGAGCCTGTCCGCGTCACCAGAGCTGTCTTTGTTTCTCAAGCACCAGATGATACAGAGATTATAGGTTATCGCCCCAGGGACTCCTTTTTTTTAAGGCTCTGGGATTTTCGAGGAAAGAGGCTTTTTCAGTACAAGTATTTCATAACTTTTTGCTGTCTGCTGGAGGGGCGGGGAGGATGGCATTTGTTAACCTGGCTTTTACCCACCTTCCTTATTACATGAAAGATGAAAATCAATTGATGTTCAGGGACGTATTAGAGAAAGGAAATAATGTGGCTTTAAAGTATGCGCACAGACCTACTACTTCGGCAATTTTTTTTATATCCACTTTATAGTCCCTGTCAAGACAACTGAAAATCTTACAATGATGATATGTGTTCTTGGAAGACAGCAATTATATCAACACCTTAAATTTTACTAATAAATCAATAGGTAATTAGTACAGACCTTTGAAACATTTATAATACCTCATCCCCAAATAGCTCTGTAGGAGAACACCCGGCACTGGAGGCATCTGCGGACTTTGGCAGGAGGTGGAAGAATAGTTGAAGGCAGCTTTGTGTGCACAGTGGCGTGCTGTACTGGGGCTTGGTCAGAGGGGAAGGTCTTGTTGAACCAACCGGGTGTAAATAGACGAAGGTTTCTAATAGACTCAGATGCTGGAAACACCTTCCAAAAGAATTTCAGATCTCTCTTTAGGCAAAGGCTGTTTCCACTCTGATCCATAGTCTTCCCTGTTACATCCAGGGCATGTTTTGAGCAGAGGTGGAGAATAATCATCCCAGTACCCATTTCTAGCTATGCAATACGGGTGCAGACAGGATTTGTAAACCCTGGGACCAGTCCTCGTGGCTGTACTTCGCTTATGCTTTCCTGGGAGGTTCCAAACTGCTCTGGAAGCCACCGTTGCTAGCGGCACAGGACTGTGAGAACCTGAGGCCACAACTGATGAGCTGTGGGATGTGGCTGTGACAAGCCACCTGCACAGCAGGTGATGGATGAGGATAACGGATCGAGGCAGGGTGTCTCAGAGCTGCTGTTCAGTGGTGAAAATTCGTGCTGTGGATGGAGTAGACCATGAGCTCCAGTTGTGTCTGCCTTAAGGTCCAGTTTCTCTGACTGACCTCCTTGGGTGAAAATATATTATGTCCTGAGTTGAAAAAATTTAAAAGTACGTAAACCATGAAACAGATTAAACACCAGTATTTCATCTAAAGCTCTGTATAACCCAGTCACCGGAGATGCTCTGAACTCGGTTCTCAAACACCAGAAAGCCGAGAGGCTCGATGACGTTTGCGTTGGCACGTGAGTGTCATTTCAGGATGTTCAGCTGCAGCTGGTGAAGCGCGTAACAAGAGGTTGCCCGTGAATGAGCGCAGCACTTGTGGGTGATGTCCAACATGCCTGCCCTTTCACTTCCATACACAGCGGAGGTGTGATCGCCCCAGTTCTGGCTGCTCTGAGCATGTTCGTTTTGGCTTCATGTACATGGGTAAAACAAAAGGAACGTGAGCTAATGTGAGAGGGGGACTATTTTTTCTCTTGTAACCACTAATTAAGAAATGACACAATGCCATGAGTTATTTTCATGATGGTCTTAGGGGAGAATGAAGAAAATAACTGAGGAAAATCCAGCAACTCAAGAACCAAGTCATGGATTTTGACCTGAGCTCAGTTCAGTGACCCGCTGGTGGCTTCCTGACAAGTGGCTTTCTGGTCACAGCTCAAATCCGTGAGAACTGCACGTGCACAACAACAACAAAGGTAGTTGTAACTGTCTACATCCCGTGGTTAGGTCCGGAGGAACAGTTTACGGTAGGGTTTGGGGTAATGCAGGTTTAGTGTCTGTTTTCCCAGGGACTGTGTCTGAACACGTTTGGAATAGATGTGCTGTGCAGCAGCTCTTGAGAACCCCGGTGAAACTGTGGTATTATTCATCTCGAAAACAGAGCGTATGTCTTTGTTACTTCAAGAAGAAAAATGTGCTTTTTTCTTCTTTTTATTACTGCCCAGTGGTAACAATAGATGTCTGGTGCTAGGTAAGGACAGTATTTTAATTTCCTGTCATAGTCCTGTGTTTCTAGGGTTGCATACATAACTCTGCTGAATAATTTCCTCAGGGCTGGAGCTTAGTTTATAAGACATCAGAACAAGCCTGATTATTACTTATATATTTTAAAATATCTTTTAAAAATATTCCTTTGGTTATTTTTACTCTTTCAGCCCTGGAGATCAATAACCTGCTCATGAAAGAGTAGACAGCCAGTTCTGTGTTACCTTTGTAATGGAGCTTCTGGCAGAGGATGCCCTGATGTCCTTCTGTTGTAGTATTATTATTGTTGTCTTGTTATTCATAGCTCTATCATGGGCTGAAATCCTTAATGGAGCACTAGGAGTTTATCTGTTTCTTTTCCTGGCGTTAGCTGTGATGACTCAGGGCGAAGGCTGCTTGGTGGAGAAACCTGTGATTTGCTGCAGTCACGGAGAAATGTGCTTTTATCAGAGAGAGAAAAGAACATCTGTGATGATAATCACGCTGTTGACTTGATAAGAGAACCCAAATTACATTCTGTAAGTTTTTGTCGTAGGACAAGTCACGATGCACTGGGAATTGTCTCCTCCCGGCTGTCTAGACCCAGTAGATGGGTACGGGAGAACTTGCTTTTGTGTGTACGCATCAGGTAGTAAGGGTTGTTTTGAAAAGCGTTGATGTGATGACGTGCTGCAATTAATCATGTGGCGTTTAAACAGGTGAAATTACGATGCCGCTGTGGTACAGCCAGGCAGACTCAGTGGGAGGCTTCACAGGTGAAGTCCCCAAGCTGGAGCCTGACCTGCGGTTGGCATTTTTACATTCACACTGGTGTTGCAGCTGGCTCCTGACCAACCCTCACTGATGCACTCCAGGCTTCCCGCAGCGGTCAGAGCACGCTCACATTGGGGTGGATGCGTTTAACTCTGCCTGTAGTGCAGAGTGCTCCAGATAAGTGCTCAGGTCGCTGATAGATAGAGTCGTCAGGCCAGTGCTGACTCTGGAGCTCTTCTGTGCCTGCATCTGCAAGAGTGAAGATCTATTTCTTCCTGTCTTCTGAGCCTCTGGATTTTCAGGGCTGCATTGCTGTCTCTGAGGAGTGTCCTGACACTGATTTGAACTGAGATATCAGATGTCACCTGTCGAGCATGACTTTCCACTCTCACTGCACTTGTGCTTGGGACAGCAGTGATCTGGGATGTGAAAGTATGTCAGAAAAGAGAGGTGGAAGCAGGAGGAGCTGCCTGGGTCGTGGTCCCTGTTGGAGACTGTACGGTCCAAGTCTTGCAGCCTGGTACTGAAAGGGCTGGGGAGAGAGGTGGTGGCTCTCTTACTCATCCAGCTTCCCCCCCGACAGCAAGGCTGCAGGGGATGGCTCAGACAAGATCTCTGGGAGAGTGTTTTGCTCCCACGACTCAAGGCATTGCAGTGGAATTGCAGAAAGCGTGCCTTGCACATGAGGAGAAGGAGGAGGAGAGAGAGAGCAGGTCTTGTTCATTGAGAAATCTACAGTTATTTGTGGTAGGATGATCAGGTGTAAAAATTTCCTAGCTTGTAATTTCGAAGCCATTAGCACCGTTGGTGCATGCAGTCGATGTTAATAGAAGTGATAGGTGAATAAATAAAGAGCGAGCCGTCCAATGTCGTCTCCTGCAGCTCACGAGGACGCAGTGCAGCTGACTGCCCTCCAGGAGCAGGCAGTTGTGTTAACCGGCAGTGCCCTTGAGCTCTGCTACCCATCTCACTGCTGTCCTGAAGAGCTGCTCTTCCCAAGGTGCAGGTTTGTCTTGAAGAAACACCAACATGTAGCACAGTGTGGAAACACCAGCACACGCAGCGGAAACCAATTCCCTCAGCAGCAGAGAAGGAAGGGATTTTTATCAGTTAGGCTGGATATACTCCAAGAATTCTCTCTTCGGTTTAGTTATTATCTTTCCCTTCAGTGTGGAATATTCAATTAAACCTTCTCTCAAACCGGCCATAACTTCCAATGAAAATTAAAGCAGTTCTATTTAGGTAACGATATCCGTCACCGGGCTTAATGTTCGGGGAGAATAGGAATGGCTTCACCTGCTCGTGTGAATTAACCTCTGCTGACGTTCCTCGTGTTCCAGTTCCTCAAGAGCACGGGAAGACAACAAGCATTTAGCATCCTGCTGGATGTGCTGGCTCTCAGGTTGGGGGTACTGGAGGGACACAGAAAATGCACTTGTCATTGGGAAAGTATTTAAATTAAGCTGCATTTTTTAACAGATTTTGTCATTCACTAAGAAAAAGTGTTTCTCTCTCTCAGCAGAAGCTGGGGTAGCAGACTGTTCTAAATTATCTGTCACATTCTGTCCAACAGCATATGGTCACACACCTCGTGCTGTGTTTAAAAATGTTCCTTTTATTGTGACATCTACTGAAATTCCCCGTGTCCTGCATCTCCCAGACAGAAATACGCTCCTCTCAGAGGAGGCAGACCCAGCGCAGCCGTGCATTTGTTTCATCTGACAGGGCGGGGAGAAGAAATCCTTTTGGGTAACCAATCTTGTTTGCAGCTTGTCTGAAGCCAAGGGCAGCTCCGTGTTCACTCTGGTGAACTCATTTCAGGCTCGAGCAAACGAAACGTAACTCAGAAAAATAAAATCTGTCACTGGGAGAGTGTCTCCACACTTAGCGTGTCTGGGAAGGTTACTGACGGAATTTGGGAGTCCCTGAACATTATTGCAATAGGAATGAGGTTACCTTTTTTTAAAAAAAATAGAAGTGTAAAATTAACATTTCAAAGTTACCTGGAGAGCAAAACTTTGCTCCTGCAAAACCAGACACTATAATAGAGCAAATGTGTTCGTGATCTGAGATCTGTTTCTGTGCAGAAACGTAAGGTAGTAAAAAATGGACTATTTATGGTACAAGATCGTTTAGTTTTCTGTCTGTAGGAATCTGGACAGCAACTTGTTTTATTTATTAGTGGCTGTTTAGTGTTCTTTGACCCGTCTCCTGCTCGTCCGTGAGGTGCCGTGGCTTGGCTCTTGTCTCACTCTGCGTTAGGATCTGGGCTGCGGCGGTTTCAACCACGCATTAGACTGTAGCAAAAGGACTCTGTAGGCTGAAGATTAAGTAGTTTGGACTTGCTTATCTTGGTTATACACAGGCAGCCATAAGAGAAAGAGGAAGGGCACTCAGGATAATTGTATCTACCCAGTGCTGCAAGTTTTTTCCTCCTCTTTTGTTCCCCTGATGTGCTGGCAGCTGCTTTCAGAGCGTCTCCCTGCCTTGCCCATCGCTGTTCTCCTGAAAGCCCCGGGCGGTCACACCAGGGCTTCTCTTCTTGCTGGCTAACAGGAAGGGCACAGGGTGGGGGGTGCCAGAGAAAAGCTGAGTGTTGAGCTGTGTCAGCAGCTCCCTATCAAACACCGCATTGCATCAAGTGGACCAGTTTCATTACACCTTGAAGACCAGTGTCTCACCTGGGGATGCTGCACCATAACGGTCCGGGCCCTGGTCCTTCCGCCAAGTGATGTCCTGGATGAATGGGGACACATTTAGACTTGTTTGAGTGTCTGGTTTCCAGCAAGTAGGTGAGTTATCTCCTTTATAATGCAAAGTGTATTTTCTCGTGATGGGAGGAGGCCCAAGAATCTTACTTTTAGCATGATGTGATGCGAAATAAATCGACACACCATAATTGCAGTAAGAAAAAATGACAGTGTGGTGTGACCCGAGTCCTTTGTGGGGTCTAAGATAGGTGACCCAGCGATGGCAGCGTGTACCGGAGCCAGGTTCTTGCCTAGGAGAATTGAAGTGACTCTTCCACAGGCTCTGAGCACCAGGACAGCTTCTGCATTTTACACTGAGAAACCTGTATAAATTAAAACGTGTTTTAATTCTCGTGTTTTCAAACTCATTAATAGAGTACTCAGAGCTATAATCTTATGGGCCAGGTTGTAATATTCTTTCTTGCAGTGAATGAGTGTTTAAGGAGTGAAGCAGCCCAGGGTCTCAGAAACAGCCCAGGATGTTGTAATCTAGCTCTCTGTGCTTGATTCTTACTATTACCTTTTTCTGCCAGCAACACTAGTTGCACACAGGTATAATTTAAAGCTTGAGATTACGTGAAATGTGTTTTGAATAATAGATGAATCTCAGTCAGATATCATTAACATATAATTAAAGATAAATACAAGTGATATGACTGTACTTAGTGCGTTCTCTTTTGTGGTGGTGCCTGAGGGAGGAGACATGGGGGAGAGGTTGCTCCATTATAATCTTCCTGCCAGAGCCTCTCTGAAATCTGTCTGTGGAGACAACAGACTTTTCTCCCTGGGCTAAAGAGGTAATGTTCTGTCCCTGATAAATCCAGCTGATTGGCTGGTGTCGGGGGTATGAGGACTCTTCGCAGTCATTCTTGTCCTCCTCCCATCGGGAAGATACATCATCTTCTGTTCATTCCATTTTTTGAAAAATTTTTTGTACATCCCATCATCTTTATACTGTATTTATTCATTCTCCTCTGACCTCCTATACCCACAAATTCCCTGCATGTCCATCAAGGTGGATGTCTGGCAGCAGACTAGACGGCAGCGTGGGTGCCTGGCCAAAGTGACGTCCATGCTCGTGTCCCTGCAAGTCCCTGCCCTCGGCAGCTGCAGGTACCAGCAGCAGCGCCCTGGTCACCCAAACCGTTGCCCTTGACCCTGCAAGAACAGAAGTCTGCTGTGAAGGTGATAGAGCACAATATGATGGGGGAAAAAATGTTAAAGCAAGACTCATCTTCAGCAAAGAGACTTGCCGACTGTGAGCAGTTTCTCCGGGTCCTTGCGCTGTGCTTGGGGAAGGAAGGTGGATGTCTACGCAGTTGAGCAAAGAGTCTCAGTGCACTTAAGTCAGCTGATGTTCCCTTTCTGTTCTGAGCAGCTACCGTGAAGATAAAGCTGTCTGATACCAACAGGATGGAGAGCAGTGAATGTACGTTCCCATTTTGCGTGGGTGTTTTCAGCAACTTTGTTATATTGTGCGAAATCCTGTCCTCTAACTGTGAGGTGGCAGAGAAAAGCTGTGCTCCTGATCTGTTCCCGTGAGCAACGCTCACCCTTAGCTCCAGGCTTCAAAAAGGATGAATTCATGCAATTGTAGAATGTTTGGGGTTGGAAGGGACCTTCAAAGGTCTTTCAGTCCTGGTGAGCTTGGACATCTCTACCCAGAGCAGGGGGCTCAGAGCCCCAAGGGCCAACCTGACCTGGGATGGGGCCAGCGATGGGGCTGCTCCCACCTCTCTGGGCAACCTGGGCCAGGGGCTCACCACCCTCAGGGTAAAACATTTCTGCCTTGTATCTAGCCTGAATCTACCCTCTAAATTGGTAAGATGAAAATTGAAAGTGGTTGAGGAGAGAGGAAAGGAGATAAGAAGGAGTTAATAGCACAAAAGATAAAAATGTGTTTTTAAAATAAGGAACAAAAGTACAAGGAAGGCTCCTGTGTCTAATCCCCAACCTCAGACTGGGACTGCTGTGAGACAATGACTGAACTCTTTGAAGGTCGTATCACGTTTTGCCAAAATATTTTCACTCTTTACCTGTATTTCAATAGTTTTTACCACCGAAGGGCACAAGTGTGTAGCGTGCTTGCGGGTTCATACCCAGCACCCAGGATCTTCGTCCCCGGGGAGCGCGGGACGCCTGCGGCATCACGGCTGGGAAAGGGCAGAAGATGTTAAAGGGTTTACGTGGCCAGTGGCTCCCCTCTGAGGGGTGATGCTCAGTTACATC
>NW_010400431.1:0-248 GCF_000710305.1 Buceros rhinoceros silvestris
CCTCTCCACCTACATGGAAGAGCAGTAACAGGTAACAGTCTGTCCTGGGTCCAACATGGTTGGATGTTATTTTGTTGTCTGGCTTTCTTCTTCCCAGAATGCTGCGTTTTTTTCCCGTGCTTCTGGGAAGGAGGACAAGCCTCTTTGGATGAGCATATAAAAGGGGGCGTGTTGAGAGATTCGAGGACATCTTGTTTTCCCCTCTGCTCTATCTACTGTCCTCTCTATCTTGTCCGTGCTGCAGCTTT
>NW_010400432.1:0-21130 GCF_000710305.1 Buceros rhinoceros silvestris
CGCGGAGCCCAGTCCCAGAAGCAGTGCAAGAAGTCCTCCTTCGCCTTCTACCAGGCGGTGAGGGACTTGCTGCCCGTCTGGTTCCTGGAGGACATGCGGACCATGGAGGTGTTCCACTGGGAGGATGGGGGCAAGGTGAGCGTGTACTCGCCCTCAGAGGCCCTGCTCTACGCGCTGGTGCACGACCACCAGCCTTATGCCCGGCACCTGCTGACTAAGTTCTCCCAGACTGCCCTGGCTGTGCCCAGCCAAAGCTTCAGCTGCTGCCAGTCCTCGGCCCCACACCTCGCCATGGCTGTCCGCTACAACCGAGTCCGCATCCTCTTCCGAATCCTCAAGGCCATACAAGCCTTCTCACCGAGTGACAGAGCCAGCCACCTGGACCGCCAGGGCTGCAGCCGTGTGGAGGGTGGCAAGACGGCCTTGCATGTGGCCTGCGAACTGGTGCGACCTGAGTGCTTGCTCCTGCTGCTCGGGCATGGTGCATCACCCTGCTTGCAGGACAGTGCTGGGAATACCCCCCTTGACACCTTGCTGCAGCAGATTTCCCACTCGCCGGCAGCTAACATGCGTGCCAAGCTCCTCTGCCTTGACTGCCTCTTCTTCTTCGTGCCTCAGGACCTCCAGTACACAATGAAACAGCAACTGTTGGACAACCGGCAACGGTGGCAGGACCTCCTGGGGGAGAACAGGTTCCAGTGCCTGGTAGGCTTGACTCCCCCATCGCTGTTTGTTGGAGCCATGCGTGTCTTGATCAGGACCATTTCACCAGAGCATTTCCCAGAGGCTCTGGACAATTTGCCTCTGCCTCATTTTCTAAAGCCTTTGGACTTGAAACTGGAGAGCTAGAGGGGTGGTATGAGAGCCTCCTGCTCACCTGACAGAAATAGACTGTTGTGCTAAAAATGTATCAGTATATGAAGCTGCTAATGTGGTGGCCAAGTATCTGTTTTAATTAGAACTGTATTTTTTAACAGAATTGTATCTGGCACTTTACAATACATTTTATTTAAAGATCCTTGTGGTGAGGTGAGTTCTGTGCTGCATTTTATAAAAACATTCTATGGCATGTACAAATGAGGGTATGGGGGAGAATATATTTGTAAATACATCTGAATAAACCAGTGGCAGATGTGATCAAAATACAAATCAAAGGACTGAAAACCCTGAAGTGGCATGTGCCTTGGAAAAGTGTGTGTGGGGTGGGGGTTTATCTTTTCGTTAGGATTTCCCTGTTATATAAGCCTTGCAGTCCTGGAACAGGATGACTCTTTTTTTTACAGCTCTCCTAATTCATCTTGGCAGGGATGTGGGGTTTTTTAAAGGCACAGATGAAAACTTCCTCATCTTCTATATAAGACCAAAGAGAAGCCAGATACTAGTAAAGCTTCCCTAAACAAGGCTTGCAGGGATGTGCAGCTAAACAAAATCTTTTTAAAAATATGCATAAATAATAGCTGGTTTCCTTGCAAAGTTTCTCTGCTCCCCTGGCAGAGCCCAGGTGCTTGTGGTCAGGCAGAGGAGAGGAGGAGCACACCCACTGCCCTGGCAGGAGGCAGGAATGGAGCCTGCAGCCTCTCTCTGTGATCACTGTGAGGTGGCACAGAGCAGGCACCAGCCTCCCAGGGGCTGCCCTCTGCTATGCCCAGAGGGATTTATGGAGGTATGGCGATGGCCAGACAATGGCAGATTTTCTTCGTGGATTCTGGCCCCTCCACTGCCAGTCCCCAGCAGGATGTGATGGCTTAGGCTCAGCTGAGAGAGCTGGGGCAGTCTTGGTGTCCCCTCTGGGTACACCAAGGGGATAGCTTAGATGTCCAGCCTTCCCCAACTACCCTTTCTGAGATGCTCCAAGGTTCATAAAACATCTTTACGGCTGCTCCACCTCAAAAAGCCCTTTAAGGGGTAAGGCCCTGCCTCCAACACTTGTGTTCAGAGGCATCAAAGGCCTGAGCAAAGGGTACAGCTTCAGTTCTTTGCTCTGTAACCTTTACTCCACAGCATTCTGGGCAGTCTTCCCTGTAAAACTGGCACTGCCCCTGCCTGCTCTGTGGGGAGGGAGCTGCACCGGCTCCACCAGCATTGTAATGACAGAGGTTTCCTCGGCCACAGTCCTGCAGCTTTGCCTCTGTTCTTGGAAGTTGTCAGTGAAACTGTAGGGGCTTGTTTCAGGGCTGAAATTTGTAGCCAGGGAGTTGTTTGCCACTTGAACTATTTCAGCACTGTTGTTCCCTTTGGGGTCATCAAGGAACTGATGAAAGTTCAGTTTTCAACAGAAAGAAGGGGCCATGTTCGAGGCACAAATTTATTTATTCATGAATTAATTTTGGTTAGGAAAAAAAAAACTACAGAACAAGGCACTATAAGCTGTTCATGCTTCAGCAGAACAGAGCGGTATTTCATCTAAAATAATCTCCATACTGCATGCACAATAAAAGATAAGCCATACTTCTGAAATTTGAGATGCAACAGAAAGAAGATTGCTATTCTTAGACTGATGGCACTGAAAATGTTTCCTAGAAGAGCAAATGTTCCTTTTTCCAAAGAAACCAAGCTGATACACGTTCAAACTAAATACCATAGGAAATTTAGGTCCCTTGCTGGAAAGCATAGAACAACTCTAACTGTTCTCTTCAGCTACCTTGTTGATAATAAAAATACAGAAATCCAAAGAACTAATCCCTCAGCCACTTTAAAAAAAAAAATCTATGTTGTGAAATTCTTTGAGTACATGTTCCCCACTGCTTCTGTAATAATGGTGTGGAAGCATATTCCAAAACAGATGAGAAGTAAAGCAGTCAGGTTTAACTTGCACACAGAAAAACAGACAGAGCTGGGGGTGGGAGGAAAAGTCTGTCAGCCTTGCTGACAAAGACATAATGGGATTCGGCAGTGGGGAGCTGGTCAGTGGTACTGAGCGCTGGAAGATGCTCCAGCTCCCAAGCTGTGAGGGTAATTACACATTGAAACAGCATGACAGGCTGGGCAGGACACCCTACACCTTAAAATGAGCCCATTAACCAAACAGGAATTCAAGGCCAAAGCTGCCCCTGTGATTACCTACCGTCCTCCCACCAGCTCTTGGCTAATTCACTTCAGCAGACAGAAAGGGTCCCCTTAATATGTTGTGATGGGTCCAAAGTCAGCTAACTAACTGCTGTGCCCCTCCTGTTATTCTAGGATAGAAGTCAAGCCTATTGCCAAGCTCATGCTGGGATCACTCTGATGAAGGTCATGGACAGACCTCACTATGTGTGGCTTGATGATGTGTCTGAGACGGTTAATCTGGAGAGGCTAAGAGGAACTGTGGGCAAACTACACCCGTGACTACACAGATTACTCACCCAACTGGGTCCAGGCTTGTTTTTCAGACTCACAGCTTGGAAAAAGGCTGGGGACTTCACAGCTTTGGAAACAGGAGTCTTTTGTTTATAGACCAAGAAATAGCGGCATCACCTTTCCTCAGGCTGACTTGCCAGCATGTCTCTGTCCTCTGCCGCCTTTGGAGCACAGTGGAGTGCAGGCTCCACAGCCTGTTCAGGTCTCCGTCTGTTGGCAAAGGCCGCCAGCAAAAACGCCAATTACCGCCAGTTGCAACACACTGACAAGCTTAGTAAAGCAAACATGGACAGTCACTATGCCTCTGCAGAAGAGGACGGTCAGTGCTGGAGTCGGGGAGCTGGCCACAAAGGTGTGGGAAAGAAGGAGGAATCGGGTCCTAACATCACGAGAGCACAGGGGTAAGAATGTATACTGAACAGCATCTGTCTTACCTGCACAGGTTAACCTAGTCATATGAGGCGAGTTACCCAAGCGTAGGAAACGCTTGCGAAAGCATGAGAGGCAGTACATAAAGCCAGCATTTTTGAAGAGCTTAGATACAGCCACTTCCTCTAAAAAACTGCTATATGAAACACTCATGAAATACAATAAACATTCCCCATGTGCTGCTCAAGCACTTTCAAAACAAAATACTTATATACTACCCAGCTTCTAGTACAAAGTGGTTTTATTTGCTGTGACAGGCCTGAAACACCTTCATTCGGAAAGCGAGGGGAGAGAGGACGTACTGAGTTACTTTCAATTTTGACTCTTTGCAATGACTCCTCTCTGCAGCTCCCCTAAGTATCTCACGAGTACAAGGTTAGTCTGTCTAGAGTATGCTGAAGGAGCTGAAGTCCAGTGTAATTTTAGGTAACTCATTTCAAAGGTGGATTTTGGATCTTCAAGATTTTGGGTAAAAGAAGACTGTTAAGTAGTTAAAGAATTGAAATTGACGTGAACACTATCTAGGTGGTTTAAATAGTCTAAACACTACTTACTATAACATTTGTCTCAGCCTTGCTCTCTGACATACAGTCCTGACATAGAAGCTGACCCTTACTCTTGCTACAGTCACAGCTTGGCAGGAGCATTGCCAGAGGTGGGCACCTCCAATGTGGCAGAAGATGCACATACCTGAAAACCACTTGCTTCACAAATATGCAAAGATATGGAATATCAAGCCTAACATCAGCTTAACACTCAGCACCACACAAAGAGTATCTGCTGCAAATAGGTACGGGTTTCATACAGCTTCAGAGGGAGAGAAACAGGGGTGTTCGTGAACAGGCTCCTCCGCGTGGACAAGTCTTGCAAACTAAGGCAGGTGTAAAGCAAAGCAAAAAAGGAGGGAGGAAACCACCAAGAACAAGACCTGCCACAAGAGGAGGCCTTGGCTATAGGCAGGACTGCAGTTACTTGTTGGTTTGAAAATGAAGTAGCGAATGGCAAGGACAAAGATCCAGCACAGCCGCATGGGAAGAGAGAGACTCCAAAAGGGCCAGGGTGCCAGCTGTGTTTCCTAACCCGCACCTGCCCTGTGTCTGGTGTTCAAGTTGTACAGGTTTTTGACTTGCAATACAGTGAATCTATTGACATCAGCAGATTGTTGTGCATTGCATCACCCCATCTTCAGATCAATGCTCCCAACTATGCAAACAAGGCACCCATGCCATGTGCTTAATATTTAAACACTGTAAATCCTTGCAAACCACCTGCCATAACACCTACGTTATAACTACTTCCACCACTGGCTGGTGTCAGCAGCTGTCTGAGGTTAGATCACCGTTAATTCCCAGGCTGGCTTCAGAGGTCTCTCCTCTGCCTACAACACGTGAAAAAGAAACTCTGCCTATTCCTTGCTGAGGCCACATCAAACCGTCCTGTGATGCACAGGAATCACATCCCTGGTGTTGCAAGGCTGCTGCCTGCACTGATTTACTCCTGCTCCTTCCACCGAGCAGGTACACACACACGTGTAGCCAGGAAGGGAAGGAGCACAGCTCTTTTGCAAAACTAAACTCAGCAGTCACAGCAGAAAACAGAGATAGTTTGCAAAAATATCAGAGATCCCTCACTGCTGATAAAAGAAATAGCTCTGGGTTCTGTTGGGATAAAAAGTTTCCCCCTCTTGCCCTGATGACCTCTGAAAGGACCAACATCTCTTTGCCCAGTGGTTTGTTTGAAAAATAGAGAGACTGCATAAATCAACAGAGTAACCTTCAGAAGCCTCAAACAATGAGAAACTTATCCCATTGAGGAGTTACTGTTGACGTCAAAATAGTCCAGTCATCTCGTCTACATTGTGTACAGCACAGGCCAGCAATTCTCACGTTGGGCCTATCACACCTGACTGATTTGCAGGCTCTGCGTGAAGTCCAACCTTATTTTATAGATTCTTAAACAGAGGAGCATTCAAGGCTCCCTGAGGAACTTGTTGCTGAGCCAAGCAAATGTCCCATCCAGACCACCTCAGTCTCTCATCTGTCCCTAAGCCACAAAAACGTCCCCTGCCATCAACCCTGCCTCCTCCTTCTGCAGGAAAAATTAATCACTTCCTAAAGCAAATGCAAGAATTGACTAGAATGGATCTGAGTCATCAAGGAGGGAGTCAGGGAAGCCTCAGAGGAGCAGAGAAGGCACAAAGGGACTTTGATCTGTCCCATGCTTGGGCTTCAGCCGTGTGAGCAAGATTTCAGCAAGAGCCTGAGACAGTAAGTCAGGACCCTGGGTAAGCTCCAGAGATTGTAAGGTTATGTTGCCTGTACTACAAATCTAACGGGAAAACCAGTGCAAATCAACCCTTCTCCTTCAAAAAGACATATCAGGCCCAGAAAGTTCAATTCCCAAATCCAGGCCTGATGCCACCCATTCTGAGCCATAGCGAGACACCTGCATGCCTGGGACGTGAGGGAAGACCACGGCCCAGTCTCCCCTTCCCTGCACTCCCCACCTAAGACAAACACAAGAGCAGGAAGCTCCATGGATCTCAACAGGTTGATGAGCAAGGCATCAGGACCAGCGAAGCCTTTCCCTCAGGGTCCTCTGTGGAAAGCAGTGAAGGAGGCCAAGGGAAGAGAGGCTTCCAGGCAGAAAGCACTGGCTGCACACCTCAGCCAGGACAGGGAGCAGCTTCCAGCTCTGAGCAGGACAGCATCCTCCCTGCCGCTTGGCTCCCTGATTCCTGCACCATTTGCCACCAGCCCCAGGGCTCCTCTCCTACAGCCCCAGGGCTCTGAGCACAAATTGTCAGTCCTCCCACCAGTCCTCCCCACCGGTGGTCAGGCAGTGTCATCATGCCCTGACGGCTTGGAAGACTGGGCAGCCCTGTCTTCTCCCTCTCAGCCAGCAAAGCTCCCCTGCCCAAAAGTGTCCCTCTGCTCCTTTGTTCCAGCCCCAGTGGTAATTACTGTTTTGACATAAGGGTGGTTTTCTGGCATCATACTCTTAATATTTAGGCTTTATTTTATAATCATTAGGGTTCTCTTTCATGGGGCAAGTAAATTACAGTAAACACATCACACTACATCCCATTCATACTTCTAACGTGGCGTCATTTCCCTGACAATGTTTAAGGCAGCATTTTAGAGCAAAGCCTAAAAGGATAAATAAATTCTAACTCACAGTAAGAGAGAATGATGTCCCTTGAGGATCTGAGTTTTTGAATGTCCTTTCGTCCAAAACCGTCTGCTAGTGCTCTCCCGCTCTCTCCCACTGCTGCAATAAGGACAGCCATGGAAGGTTAGTGACTCAAAGTGACAGGACAGGAGGATGCAGACTCTCAAACCGATTTTCAGTCTGAGTTCAGACAGGGCTGTGGCCAAAGGCAGGCTGGACAGAAGTCATGAACTAGTAATGGAGGTGACCTGAGCAACTGCTTGTTCACCAGTTCTGAGAGGAGAAGGGCACATTGCTTCTTTCACTTGTAAGACATTTACAGGCTTGCCCAGCAGAAGGGATGCTGGGACCTTAGGGACCACAGAGCTTAGGAACACTACTGAGAGCGCCATAGGGCCAAGGCCTTCTGACCAAAGAGCCACTGCAGAGCTCTCACTGCTAGCAAAGGGGAACACTCACACGCCAGCAGAAAGAGCGTGGCACACCCTCAGGTTTGCCTCCTCCTTCAGATGCCCAGCGTTTGACTCAGCGTTGCTGCCAGCTCATCTTCCCCACCAGCAGCAGCACCAGGGCTATGGTTAGACTGAGAACGCCCTGGGAGAACACCACCACCTTAGACAGCCCTGAGGTAAGAGCTGCTGGGAGGGCAGACCAGGTGAGTCACTCACTGAGTCACTTGCTGGGTAGAATATTTTGAAGAATAAAACCAGATAATTTCCTTCAAAGTGAAATGCCATCTGCACAGCTAAGGTAGTGCATGTATCTGCCAGGCTGCCTTCACTATAGAGAACACTGGCTGTGGTATTGCAGCTGTACAGTGTGCTGGCCAGAGACAGCCAGCTCATATTCAACAACAACATCCCAGCCTTTGTGGTAGGTCAGCAAGCCATCGCCCTATCAGACAGGGCCATGGTATCAACCTCTAGGTGAAAGGCTGAAGGCGTATCTCCTCATAACCCTTTGCCCCAGGCAGTTTGATCTCTTGGGAGACTATGGCTTGTCATAGTCATCACTCCAGGTGTGTGCAGTGGCAGACACCCCACCCTCTGTTCTCTCAGGAATTCCCTCTCCTCCAGCACAGGCTGTCCTGAGACTCATGTCTGCCACTGGCCCCTTCCAGCACTGCTCACACCCCTGGTCTCAGGGTGCAGGGGAAGCACACTACCAGCATGGAGATGGGCGAAGAGCATGGCCAACAACCAAGCTGTCCTTCACTGCTGAAGAGACTTGGTAAGTCCCAGCTCCCCAGTGAGATCAGGCTCCTGGGGAAGGACAGAGTAGGAGGCACCTAGGAGCTGGGGAGGACAGCACTGCTGGGCAGACAGTGGAGCCAAGCACCAGAATACTTGTCTCATGAATGCTGTGACAACTTGAGGTCCTAATTCTTTGGTACCACACAGTATCGGCTATGCTTAGATATGCCTAGCAACATTATGCCTGTGGCACTGATGCACTGCCCACGTGATGAACAGCCAACTCACATCTCCTCCTCTTACCAGTTTAGAGAGACACAGAGCAGTCAAATCCCTGCTTCTGAGCTCGAGCTATTTCTCGAGTAATATCTGCAAATGGTCTTATCACCAGAGGTCTCTTGCTCAAAATTGCCCTGCAGCGGCCACAGCAGTGTCCTCTAACTCCTCAAGTCTCACACACTCACTCAACACAAGTCAGCTAGCAGGAGACCTTGTCCTGCAGTAGTCCATGCTGCACCTGCAAACAGCAAATTTGCTTGTACAAGCCAGGGAGTTATCAGGCACATGGGGCCAAAAAGAGAACCATAATCCCCTCTGCTCTGCTCAAACAGAAGGACTCTGATATGTTCCCATCCTCTTTCCACTTGTGCTGAATGATGGGAGGAGAAAAAGGGGGGAGTGAATTGCCTTGTTGCCCCGGAGAGTGAGTGAGTAACTTTCCAAGCTAGAGCCAGGCAGAAGAGGGGAGTAACACCGAGCTTGGCTCTGCCCACCTCCAGCTCAAAAGGAAAAGCTCTGCTTAGCAAACGCAGTGCTTTGCAGAGGGTGCTAAGCAGCACTGAGCACTCGCTTTGGTAGGTGACAAACCCCAGCTGGTAGCCTGGATCTGCATCCATTCACCTTTTCAGCATTGGCAGTTCGTGCACGGAGAAGTGGCGCAGCTCTGTACCAAACCAAGGATACAGAGCTGGGAGGGTATTCGGAAGTCTTTTGTTCCGGAATCAAAAGAAGCCTTTCCTGCCTCCTGCTCGGGATTTGATGTTTTAGAAACTGGTTGCTCAGATACCAAACAAATCTTGTGCAGACTCTCTGTTAAAACAAAAGCATAGAAATTCATACAACCAAATCCCTGCTTTGGACTGTGACCTTACCAGGCTCTATTCATTAATTAGGCTACACTGGAGATGGACTCAGATCCAAACCTGACACTGATGCAGATGACTCTGTAGGAGACACCCGTCCTGATGGGACACATACCAAACATGCTGTTTTAATGAGATGTTGACCACAGGTGGCCTCAATGACCTAGGTATAAAATATAGCGTGGCAGAAAGATGTGTCCTACCTCTCTCTGTCAGCCGGTGTCTGTGAAGAAAATAGCCAGTTTGGCTACCTGAGCCAGTAACTCGTAGCTCTGCTGGCAAAAGGGCTGCATGCACTGTGATAGCAAGTCTTGAGCTCAAAGCCTAGGTAAAACTTGTGTTCTTTGTAGGATCAAACCATGAAACTTTAGCACAATGATCACAGCATTTTTGCCTGCCTTTTTACCTCCCCAGCCCCCACAATGGGAAAACACAACTCTTTATTGCTTTGTTGCTCACTCTTCTGTTACGTAGGATGTACTTGCCATGACATCATGCTACTCTCAAGCCTGTGCCCTCATTGTAAACTCCAAGCTTGACACCCTGTTGACCTTTTGGTTAGTGAGGTTCACCCCACCCTGCTCACACTCAGGTTTACTCCTTTCTGAGCAGCATTTGGAAACTGCTCCCCAGCACATTAAGTCTGTCACACCAAACCTTCAACTTTTGTTTGCCTACCATCCTTCTTCATCTCCTTACAAGTAAAGACAAGTTTACTGCTGATTGTCCTTTGAAGAAAGTGCTGTTACCACAGGAAAACAGAGATAAATACATGAGAGGGCTGGCTGTGGTGCAAATTACCAGGCAAAATAAAAGGGTTACACCACACAGCTAAGGCCAGTTGAAGACAAAGGCTGATATTAAATGTGAGCATCCACTTGCGGAGGGATCACCTCTGGGGAGAAAGATGATTGAAACCAGGACCTAGAGCTTGCCAAAACTAGACCTACTACATAAGTCTAAGCATTTTCCTTTTATAAAGCTGCCATATTGTTGTAATGTCAAATCATCAGTAGCCAAACGCATCCTCCATCTCATGCTCTTGACATACTGATTCTGAAAATAAGACCAACCAAACAAAACCCCACTTATGTTATTACAGGTGGATTTACATCATTACATCGATTACTTACCACCTGGTTGCTTTTGTGTCTCCTCCACAACAAAGAGCACTGTTTTCACACAGGTTATCAATAAGCCCTGCATGTTCTCACGTATAAACCAAAACAGCTGGAGGACTGCTTTGTGAGTGTCTCCAGCACCAAATGACATCCCTGGAAGATCCACACATTCTGCACCTTCAAAAGCCCTGACTTTCTGCTAATGCCACCCAGATTTACCAAACAGAACACAAAAGGACATAACAGTACTCAAAGGAGTGACAAGGTGATAGCACCTACATAAAAGAATCAAGCAAAGCAACAAAACATTAAATGGCTCTGACAGACATTTGTATCCTTTTCTATCATTACAGGGATTGTTCTCTTTGTCCAGTCTTAAGCGTGTCATAGAACAGGACTGCCGCCATCTCCTGACAACAGCACAATCCAGTAAGCCTTACTGTGAGGAAACGTTTGAACCATCGCTTTATTTCTACTCACCCTAGCACCATGGATTAAGGCAGATACTCTTTAAATGCTCTTTGACTTTTATTCCTGCCCCTTCCCCAAGTCCAGTATTATATTGGTTTCCTCTGAACGCGTTTTCTGAAATTCAGGTGCTTCCAGCTGTTTGTAGTAACAGAGATGTGAACACATCAATATCAGGGGGAAACAAAACTACGTTAGCATGATGCAGTGTGGAAGAGCTTCACCCCAAATCAAAACCAAAACTGCAAATATCATACAAAACCTACTACGCAGGTCCCCCGGAGACTTGACTCCCTTTTGAAAAGATACGCTCCTGTTTCCCATCTAGTGGCACAGAATGGGTTCTAAAGACACTTCTTACTTGTCTGGACTACAGCAAAGACACTGGAATAAAGAGAGGGGGAAAAAAAGACAGTTCCTCTCTCAAGCGTCAGTCACGTCAAAACTTCAGGAGTCACTGCTAAGGAAGACAGACACTCAGTACCCAGCTATCACTTCATACGAAGCAGATGCATTTATTTTGCAAAATCACTTGCCTGGGATTGCTTCCAAAAACATCCTTTACTTGGCCGAACAGAAGCAAAGTTGCCTCTAGAGATGTCATATGGTGAAGCCTTAGATCCTACTAATGATATTCCTGAAGCCACATCCAGATCCATTGTCACGAAAGCTTTGCCAAGGATTTTTGGAGGACTAAATACAAAAGAAAACCATTCCAATATTCCCTATTTGCCTGTCTGTTTTCAGAAAATAATTTTTCAAAATAATAAAGTTTTTTTCTAGTCATCATGGTTGGTTATAACTGTTACCAGTAATTTCTTGGGCTTCACCTGACAACTGAATTCAGATACTGTAAACACGCTATTGGGAAAACAGCTAAATGAAAGCCAAGGTGTTAATAAACAAAAATAACTCAATTTTCAATAGTTTGCGATTATTTATTCTTTTGGGGAAAGCAAGAACATGTACTCACTTCTACTGCAGCAGTGTTCCTGGAGCAGTGATCCTCAAACAGTGCTCCACGAGGCACCAACAAGAGGACCATATTTGGTTTACAGAAGTGTACAACTTCTGCAGCGCTTTTAATAAAAAGCTTGACGGGAAAAGTGCAGGAAAATTTCCAAGGAAGTTTTAGTGGTGACCCAGGTCAACCCACTCAAGAATTTAGGGAATCACTATTCTCAATTTACTCACTCTGTGCAAGTTAGTACTTGTAAAACTAACAGAGATCAATAATGAAGGATGAGAATCTTGATTGCAGAAAGCAAATAGGATAATTATATGCAAATTATATCATTATGGGTACAGAGTCATCCACTAAGGTCATCAAAAAATTGTAAATCACTTTGGTTGGAAGAGATCTTTAAGATCATCAGGTCCAACTGATAACCCAGCACTGCCAGGTCTCCTCTAAGCCATGCTCCTAAGCAACACATCTACGTGTCTTTTAAATCCCTCCAGGGATGGGGACGCCACCACTGCCCTGGGCAGCCTGTTCCAATGCTTCACGACCCCTTCAGTGAAGAAATTTTTTCCTAATGTCCAGTCTAAACCTCTCCTGGTGCAACCTGAGGCTGTTTCCTCTTGTCCTATCACTTGCTGCTTGGGAGAAGGGACCACCACTCATCTCGATCTGCCCTCCTTTCGGGTAGTTGTACAGAGTGATAAGGTCACAGAATTGTTTGGTTGGAAGAGACCTTTAAGATCTTTGAGTCCAACCGGTCACCCTGCACTGCCAGGGTCCCTAAACCATGTCCCTCAGCACCACATCTACACGTCTGTTAAACACTTCCAGGGACGGGGACTCCACCACCTCTCTGGGCAGCCTGTTCCAATGCTTCACAACCCTCTCTGTAAAGAAATTTTTCCTGATAGCTAACCTAAACCTCCCCTGACACAACTTGAGGCCATTCCCTCTCGTCCTGTCATTCATAACATGGGAGAAGAGATCGACCCCCACCTCACTACAACTTCCTTTCAGGTAGTTGTAGAGAGCAACAAGGTCTCCCCTGAGTCTCCTTTTCTCCAGACTAAACAATCCCAGTTCCCTCCGCTGCCCCTCATAAGACAGGTTCTCTAAACCCTTCACCAGCTTCGTTGCCCTTCTCTGAGCCTGATCCAGCACCTCAACATCCTTTCTGAAGTGAGGGGCCCAAAACTGGACACAGTGTTCGAGGTGTGGTCTCACCAGTGCCGAGTACAGGGGGACAATCGCTTCCCTCCTCCTGCTGGCCACACTAGTGCTGATACAGGCCAGGATGCTGTTGGCCTTCATGGCCAGCTGGGCACACTGCTGGCTCATATTCAACCGGCTGCTGACCAGCAGCCCCTGGTCTTTTTCCTACAGGCACCGTTCCAGCTACAAGCTGCCTTCTCGGCTACTAGATGGTAAATACAAGAAGAACTGTGCTACCTCCTGCAATGCTAACTTTTAAAATTAAAAACTGCAGGAAATTTGGTGAAATTCAGCACAAAGAGACTATGAAGGAAGTTTCATTTGTAACAATTGATTGAGGATGTGACTTACGTCTGTGTTATGCTGATGTGTTCCATTTTGGCTGACTTCAGGAACCTCAGCATGGAACCCCAGACCTAAAGCAAGAATCCTTACAGCCAGACCTAAGAAACCACACAAGAAACCAGCCAAGATCTGTAACAGGTTCCTATTATCCACCATGGAAGCTGGCAAAACTCCCAACAGAGGGAATCATGTGTAGGCTGTCCATGAACAAATGTTCCCAGAACAAACGTGCTATGGGAGACACTGAAGCCTAGCTCTTAGCAGTACGCTTCTGGGAGACAATATTCTTCATCAGGTCTCTGGACTTGGCGGTAAGATAGACACCAACCTGCTCCTCACATGGGCTTTCAGAAATCACTGCATGCAGGATTGCGAAACTCGGGGATTGAATGAAGCATGCCCTTTTAAGTGAAAGCTGAGCTCACCTTGCTCAGTATGCTTTGAAAACTCATCTGGCAAGATACGGCATCTCTTGTCCATTAAAAAAATACCCAAACACCCACCATCTGTCACCTTCCATCTTGAAAGCCCTCTATTAAAATCAGTTTTAGGAAGTTATCATATTGCAAGTGGCCAGCAATAGTGAAAAACATGCTGCAAAGGGCTATGAACAAGGTTAAAGGTAATCCAGAAACCCACTGGCTGTAACTTCGGTTTTAATAAAATACCAAAGCTTAAGGAGAAGGAGCTGCTTCACTACCTCCCTGGACCTCAACTCCTGTCCTACAGCAACCAGAAGGGGCAAGATGAGGAGGAAGGAAAGAAGGTGACGTACAAAACACCCAGAATTGCCTCTACACGTTCTGTTTTCCTGCCAGGAAAACTCCATGTGGGCGCCACGTAATCATGCAGCGCTGCATGGAGGGACAGGAGAAAGGTCTCTCCAACTAAGAACAGTATCAAGAGAAGTTAGCAGGCCTTAAAAGCAACAGGATTTAGTTCCCTAAAGGATCTGTTGTTAGTACAGGGAAACACGTATTTCAGATTTTTTTGTTGTTCTAAACACCCCACCATCCTGATAGTGTTTTAAATAACCAGCTAATTAGACCTGAAGCCCAACAGATCTCCCACACAAGTACCTATGGCATCAATGTTAATATTTAATGAGGCCAGGATTATTACTGCAGTAATTATAAAGAGAACTTACAGCACTACATCTGTTACCTCAAAGTGATACACCGATCATTTACCACGTTCTCCTCAACTTACAAGGACTTTCACCACAGCACCACGGAATGAAGCGCAGATCCACTGCTTCACACGTTTGTTATTCCGAATTTGGAGCACAGGGTGAGGCTCAGGAGGGAACAGGCTATAGCCCATCTGTTGAGGCAGAGAACGGATTTAGCAAAACACGCGTGGGAGCTGAGCAAGTAAAAATCTCAGTCATCCTAGCAATTACCCTACTTACTTTGCACTTCCCGTTATCGGCTGGCCGGTCTGTCCCCTGTAACAATCAGGGATTAGGGGGTTTCTTGCTGGCAGTTGCAATTTTTCCCCTGCAGCTCAAGCAAATTCATTCTCTTTTCTACATGGCGCTGCTGCGTAGCCAGCACGTGTGCCGGGCAGTCTGCTGGGGGCTTCCCTGGAACTTTCCTCACAGTCTTTTTAATTTTTCTGGGAGGGGTCTCATTAGCTTGATCTTTCACCTGACCCAGGAGAGTTCTGCTAAACACATCCAGCCCATGGCTAGGCAAAATGCAGCAGTGTAACAGCTTCAGCAAGGAGTCCTCGATCGTGTATGGCCATTTCGTGCTTCACACACAGAACTTCTGCCTCTCTCCACCCTATGCACAGGACACCCATGCACACACACAACAACAGAGAGCTGCTGGCAAAGGCTCTCTAGGCTGACTAGACTAGAGGCCCACCGAACACAGATAAAGCACGCAGTCACCTTGAGCAAATTCAAGGTGCGAAGTACAGGACGTTCATACAATTCTGTACATATCATTAGGTGTATTTTCCTTCGATATGAGATTCAAAACACAAGTGTTGTAAATTGAAGTCCCCTTCATCTCTATCTGCCATAAGGGAATCTCAGCTGAGGTTATGAGAAAGGTATATCAAAAAGGAACAATAAGTCACTGGTTTCTTCTATATTGGATAGAAACAGTGAATAATGCTTGAAAGACTAATTCATAACTACAGCTCCACTCAGTGTTATTCAGCTGTACCCTGTTCAGTGCCTTAATCACCAGCTATACAAATCATGTAGTCATTTCTGAGGGCCAAGATAGAAAGGGCATATTTTAGCTTGGAGCATTTAGTAATTTTAATTTTATTTTATTATTGTATTAGCTTTTGGAGAACAGAAATCCGAGTTTTTATATATGTCTATATATATATGCATACAAAAAGTCCACACTCTGTAAGAACATAAAGTTTCTCAAACAGATCTTTACTTTTTCTGCAGCATTTTTTTTTCCTCACTAGCATCAAGCAGGATTTCAACTTCGTGGCTAATATTCACTTTGATAGACCTATTCAAATAGATTTTGAGTCAGATAAACTCAAAGACCAAAGGAATCATAACAGCAATTTCATCTAGATAATGCCACAGCATTATCTACATTTCCTGCACTGAACCCAAAACATGTCCAATTTTGATTTCAAGTAGCAAGAAACACAGAGCTATTCACGCGATAAACCTAGATATTGCCACTCAGGAGACTAGGGAGATAAAGATTAAGATATCTGGATAAATGAAATTATCGGTGGAGCTCTGGCTGTAGTAATTCAGAAAAGATAATGATTACAACCCAACTTTCACTTTCCAGTAATTAAAATCTAATCCTCTAAATTACAAACGTTCTCTCCCGTTCTGCTGATGTGAGAGTGGTTATTTTTAGGTGCAGTAACTGGTTATCAAACAATCAGGGTGATCTGCTTTGTATGACATGGGATACATCAGCTTTCTTTGCTGGCTACTTGCCACCGTAATACTATTTCCGACATCCAACTTCCACTTCCAGGAAGGCTGCAGGCGGAATAAAGCCTGCACCTTGTATTTTACAGCTAGAAATCCTCAATCCAGATCTTATCTCTACTCCTGACTGTAGGGATGGGATATGGACAGGTCTGGTTAAGGTAAACACTGAAGACCAGAGCTTTCTCACAAAGGTCACAAGGACATCTAGTATCTTCATACACGATTTATGCTTTTCTAATGGCTAATTAACAAGGCAAAGCCACAGGCATACAGGCACCTGAATTTCAAGACTTTATACTCAGAACGGCATTTCTCAACCTAACAGCATTGTCTCAACCTACCCAGAACTGCAGCAGAAACAAGTAGCAACAGCTCACTCATTAAAGAGAGTTTAAGAGAGAAACAAAAAGATAAGCCAGATTGCCATGCTAGTCTTGAAAGCACCCACAAGTGCCTTCAGGATACACGACAGGACTCATTCATTCATGGCTTGGCTTTGTGAACGAAGATCTGGGAAGGGTTTTTCCCATGCTCACTGCAAGCGATGAGTGCACCCTTCGGACCTGCGCGGTGGATTTTTCAGGTGAGGCGCAGCGTGTGCGGAACTGGCTCCACCCTTTACACCTGAGGTTCATCTGCCAGCGCCTAGCGAGCTTGGACGGTGACAGCGAAGTCCTCGGGTTGTGGGTTTGGTTAGAGTATCCTTCTCTTAGATGACGGATGCCTTACAACAGGACTACTCTACTGAGAAATACTGCAGAGGAGTTAGGGGGGCCAGACCTTCTGATGTCCATGTGTGCGTATGGGAAGAAGCAGGGATGGCAATGCTTGTCCATCCCATCAAAGACACACATTGCACAGCTACAAAGAGTTTGGAATAAATGTGACTCTTTGTACCTCTAAAAACAAAGCTATGTTTAGACAACGACCCAAGTCCATAATTAAGTGTTCCTCATTATCATTTTCTTAGCAGTAGCAGTGTTTCCTAACAACTGCCTTATCTAAGCAGTTAATCTATTTTCTTTGACACTTGTTAGTGAAAGATTTTCTTTGTACCATTTAACATGACCCTATTGCTTTTTATTGCTGCAAGACAAACAAGAGTTACTTCGGTATCTAAGACGGCTGTTTCACACCAACTCATCACAGTCACCTGAACTTCCCTAAGCTGTGACATAAGGATTCCTCCTGCACAATAGCAGGGCGCTGGTGCTATGAGGGGACTACCACTTCCCTGCAGGAGCCAGCAGAAGCAGCTGAACGGGTTTGTCAAGATAAAAGCTATGATAATTAGCAAGGACATTGCCATCTGAATCTGAACAGGATCCCTGTGGCTGGAAGTAGGTTTAACTGCCAGAATTGTCATTAGTCATCGCTACACTTTCTTGTGTGAAGTTACAATTGTCAGGAAACAGTTCTCCCCTCTGGGAAGTGAAGCCAAGGTGTGCTCTTTAAGCCCCAGCTGCAGTTCCAGTCAAAGGCCAGAAACACAGGACATCTTCAGATGAGCTCAGATATTCTAAAATGCAAGGAAGGGCGCAGGAACAGCATGTGGTACAATCACCTATTTTCCACTTGAACATTTTCTAGCTGTGACCACACATGCACAGTCCTCGCCAAAAGCTAAACCATTTAACGTGCGAGTGCAATTTTTGTGTTCAGCATGTAAGGAAAGGAACTTGTTTACTTCTACTGCAGCAAGACCATCTTAATATGGAGCCAATAAGTTTAATATTCAAATATTAAGGTGTTTAATTGTCTTTGCTTGGAAGCTGACAGGTTTGACACACCTGCCACAATTTTAAAAATTATACAAAATAAACTTTACAATGTCCATGTCCTCACATTGTCATTATCATATTGTTTGGGGTAATACTAGGGGAGAGGTTTTCATAAGTATCTCTGTCTTCTGCATCAAGACAATTTCCAGACACAGAGAACTCTCTTGTGAATCATGCAACAGAGGAGTCTTACCACGGTAATTTATTTCTTAAAAATCTAGTTTATTGCACTTGTCTCAAAGCACAAACAAAACAAAAAACCTAAATACAGAAATAAAAGTAAAAAACCCATCCTAATTTCATTAAGACTACTCTAAAAGTAGCCTGATAAGAGCTCGACACCAATTTAATATTAACGACCATAGCAAAGTACAGTATTATACAGTAAATAACTAGCAAGCTCAAGCCATTACTAAGATGATTTTGAAAAATGTAATACAAAATTGTCATTATTAAATAATGCCATTGTACTTGAGCATCGGGTACTTGGCAGGGCACAGAGAAGTACTCTTGTCCCTTCTCCAAAGTGATTGACTCAGGAGCTGCCACAAGATACTTCCAAGCTGAATTTCAGCTTCTTTGGGGTCCTCAAGATACCAAACTATACTTGCATAAAACAGACTGGGTTACTTCACAAGCTGATTCCATTACAATCCACTGCCAGACAGGCTAAAAAAACCCTCTGGGGTAATCTCCATACATGGATGAGATAGCAATGAAGCAAACACATCATCTGTAAAAGGGAAACAAATCTGTCCTCCCTGTAAGACTGAAAGATCAGACTGCGAACTGACAGCCAGTATCACAAGTGCTACTAAAAAAAGTGACACAACTTGGTTCTCTCTCCACCAATTCACTTTCTCACCTTGCACCATGTTTGTTCCAAGTTTAGTGCAGTACTTACATGAATTATTCTGAAAGAGAACAGAGGTTAAAAAGAAAACGCATCCTTTTCCAAATGTATTAAGTTCTCCAAACAGAAACATCCCCGCTTTTCAACTCCTGGCCTTTCCTGAAGCCGGCTCTTTTACAGTATTGGTTAGCAGCTGCTTAAAACATCTGATGATTTATAAGCTTAGAACAAACACAAAATAACTCCTCCGCCAACATACTGAACTCAGGTTCTCTCATCTATAGTACTATTGCTTAAAAACATGAGGTATCCTTCAAAGAAGATTTAGTTTAAAGAAAAATAAACTGCAATGATTAACGTAGGTTACTTCCCAGTTCATCACACACCTCTGCTGCAACATCTGTTAAGACACTTCAAAATTTAGCTAACATAGCTAAAAATCAGAATATTGTTAAGTATTTTCTCACAATATCACAATTTAAGGGGATATATAGGTAATTCTATCAATTACCATTTTTCCTTTTAATACATCTAAGTTTGGTACTCAAAACAATTTGAGTCCAAATGTTAAAGCACTGGCTGGAGGCACAAATACAGCACAACAGGAATTATGAGAGCTGCCTTGTAAATTCCTGCTTTGTACTACAGTTCCAACGTGCAACTTCTTCCTATTCCAAAGCGGGACTTACCCCCAAAACCTGTCAGCTTGGTGATGGCTGTGTGAAATGGGCAAAAGTCCCCCTGATATCAGGCGTAATCCAAACTTCTCCCTTGTGAATGAAGCCAAATTACGAACCAAACTCCTAGAAGTGGAAGGTCAGTACAGCCCTGCAGATATTTTTATGAAAATGGATCAAACTTAATCATGATGTTCTGAGATCTTACTAAAGAAATACTTTGCCATATTTTCATCCATGCTGCAAGGGAAAATAATTCTAAATATATGTACAATATTCAAGAGAGCGTTCCCATCCGTTTGGAGTTCCAAGTACAAGAAGAAATTGAGAAATGCTTAACGTTTCGGACGTAGAGAAATATTTAATGCAACAGAATTCCTTCTCAAAATAAGTACACATGTATTAGTGTTCATGCTGTTGTGAAATAGTCACTTTCATTGCTAGTAAGATTAACTTAGACTTATATTTCCAAAGGAGCTTCTAAAGTAGTACGGTATAACAACTGCAGTATGCCACACCTAAAGAGTCTCCCAAGAGATAATGGAACAAACATCAGAACTCACGGTTTGGGGGCTATTTAACAGAGCAGTTTTTCAATACAAAAGTGCTAAGGTTCAACATGAGTGGCTTTTAGATCCAACATTCCGTACGTACATTACAGAAATTCTGTTCTTCTGTTTTTGTCACTGCTTCACAAGCTTGAGAGCCTTCATATCACTTCCCATTCATCTTCAAAATCATCAGCATGAAGCAGAATAGAAGGGTCACTATTTTTCTGCAAACTATGGGAATGGCTAAAGGTCTTCGTGAGACGCTGGAGAAGGGATCCTGACGTACTGATCGCCCACAATTCATCTAGAGGCGTCACTGCAAAGCATAAATTATCCATCTTTTAATTAAGGTAGCAGGTTCCAATTACAGACATTAAATAAATAATATTTGGATCGATTTAACTAATTACATGCAGAGAAGGGTTTTGCTAATGCGATAAAAGCAGCCCTGGTCAACATTTAGATTATGCAGCTCTCCCTGCATCCAGTCAGCCTGAGCACCATTGGGCAGAAGTCAAAGCAGACACCACAATGTTTTGGACTAGTCAGGCAGAACCAACTTGCCTGTTAAACGTGAGACATTTCCAGGAATCTTCTTCCAGTAGTCTCCTGCTGGGTTCTTGTCCGTCACACCGTATCGACGAGCTACATCTCCATTTGGACAGCGTGCCCAAACGGTCCTTGTACTTATGGCCAGCTGACAAGCCTGCAAACCTAAAGAGAATTGGACGCAAAGAGGGAACAATCACAGGCTTTCTTATATACTAAATACACCTGCAGAAAAGTTAATTAAGAGAAAACGGTCAGACTGTAACGGTTTTTATATATTCTTATATTAATACTAGAGAAGAACTCTCCACTATAAAAGACATAAGGAAATACCTAGTTTCCCAGGAGGCCTTTTAAGAAAGGACTGGCAAGGAGACAATTTAGGACTAGACTACCTGTTTCC
>NW_010400432.1:21226-39409 GCF_000710305.1 Buceros rhinoceros silvestris
CTGGCTTCAGAGGTGTTGAACCTCTGAAGCTATTGGAATTGGAGCCTCTGGCCTGTGTAAGCAGCACACCAGAAAGCAGGCCACCTGCAGCACGTGAAGCATTGGTGAACAAAACAGCTTTTTAATTGCAGACTTCATACTCACTGCATCTAACAACCGTATGGATATCACACTGCAGATACATTTTGCCACAGCCACAAGCAACAACCAATTAGAGGACCTTCATAACAGAATTTTGGAGCCTTCGCTGCGTTTTACTACCACATGGGGAATAATGCAAGAATTATAACGTAAGTTTGTCTAAAATTGTTAATCTAGCTATTGTGACTTTTTTCCTCTTCACAAGAAAGCAAGTACTCCGTAACTAAGTGCCATGCATTTATGCAGTGAAAAAAGTCTTTTAAAAAGCAGACACAGTTATTTAAAAAGAAACAACTAAAATTTAGGTTTTTTTATGGGCAAGGCAAAAATGTAATTACCTAATCTAGAATGTCTCCAGCATGCAGGATTAATAGAAGGATGTGCAAAATAGCATTAGGTTTTTGTTAGCCACATCTAGATAGGAACCCCATGGGGTATCACATTTACAGACAAGACTTCCCACAGCACAGTAGATTCCTATTTCTATGAATACTGCTTTAGGTCTAACTGAAAGGGAACTGTACCATTTACTAATTCAGTGGCAGCAACCTGAAACAACACACAACAGAAATTCATTTACAAAAAAAAAAATCATATTAAGTTACCTACTTAGTTTTTTAAAGGAAAACTAAAGTTCTCTTTAAAAGAAAACCCTTATCAAACACTTTACTATGTTCCTACAAATAAGCACATTTGATTGCTGATAAAAATATTTGATTGAAGCATTGCTATCCATTTTAAAAAGCAACAGAAAAAACCCCCAAAAAACAACACTGAGAAAACGGAGGGCAGAACAAGTAACTGATGCATTAACTTTTACCTGGTACATGTTCCCAATCAGTGCCTACAGGCATTTCATCTGTAATTCCAACTCGTACGTGAACATTCCATTTGCTATCAATTGCCCACAACATCTGATCATTTGGACTTGAATGAATGCTGACCAAGTTGATTCCGACTGGCTATAAAAATGAAGCACAGTATTTAAACTTTGTATTGTTATATCTTTGTACTATTCTATCACTTGTTCTTCACAGAAGTATGCAAGCAAAATATTTACCTGATACTAAAGACAGGAAGAAATGTAACTGACATTATTTGTCACTGCACAAAATCATCAATTTTGCAGAAAGCCGATCCCTTCCTAGATAGAAAATGACGGACCATCACCCGGTATTACCAGTAAAGATATTTGAATTTAATATTCAGTATCTGAGTCTAATAATACAAGTATTTCCCTAACCACTGTTATTCCAATCAGGTACAGTTTCCATCACAAATTGAAGAGGAAACCCTCCACTCAACTGCACAAAGTGCATTTGCCTCTTGCCTTCCTGAAAGTTTCCCTGACATAACTAACTCTGCACTTTATTTCTATCCATATACAAGCAGTGTGTTTTTACAGTCTGAATGTCTCCTCTTTGCAATGAAATGTTGATCTGCCTTCTGCCCTGTACTCCAATCTACAGGAATACACCTGTGGAACTCCCTGCAGACCCCTGCAGTACTGGAGCATCCACACCTCAGGAGAGCATCCACACCTCAGGAGAGCATCCACACCTCAGGAGAGCATCCACACCTCAGGAGAGCATCCACAGCACTATCCGTTGGCAGACCTAAGAGAAACACACTTGCCATTCCGCTCCCAGGTGAGTCCTTACCTCTATCTGCTTCTGTGGAGATTTGCCTTAACTATTGAGTAACTGTGTGATCACTGTTGTGATACCAGCCACAGCATTTTACGGACATCATAAAGATGGTGATTTTGTAGCAGAATATATCAGCCAACATGTTTAGTGAATGCAAGTATCCTGCAAAACAAGTACTTCAAATAAAATGCTGATAAGAACAGGAAAAAAAAAGGCTTTTCTCCACGTGAGCCTAACAAAGCCACTGAAGACGACAGTAAGGTGACCTGAAATTCATCACCACTGCACAAACAAGCTCTGCATTTCTTGTTCTAGCCTCAAAGGCATAAGCTGAATTTTCAGTGTGTTAAATAAAAGAGCAAGCGGATCTTTGCATGTATAAACTTAAGAATAGAGAAGCATTATCTGCATGTGTATATAAGCACACCAAGTCCCAGATAGGCCTGAGTACTGTGTACATAACAGTGACCTCCTTCGGTTTAAAATTCTCATGCTAACATGTGTCTGATCCAGCTATAACCAAGTTTGACTTGCATCACCAAATCAATCCTGTCTATTCAGGTTTCAAGGTCTTTGGCAGACTATGTTCTCACGTTTGTGTTCTCATTAGGTACTTGCCCTCTGTTGGAAGCTTGAGGCTGGTATGAAGCATTTACCTCTGGTCACAGCAAATGAATGATGTCTGCAGTTTGAACGCTTACAGCAAGACATTAATTGTCTTCAAGAGTGTTGACTACATAGAATATATGAACTGCGTAGCTACTTTCAAATTGGTATTAAACTACTGTCTTGGGGGAAAAAAAACAAAACAAACAAACCCCAACAAATCCAGACCAACGAACCAAAAAAACCCCAAACCACAGTAAAAACAAAACTCCCCAAAACACCATACCACTCTCCCCTCTCATCTTGCTGCCTCTTCACCAGAAGTGATCCTTACCCCGGCCCTGCTCTTGTTTCTCCCCTCCACTTTTATTTGCTTGTTTCTATGGCTACTCTGGCTCTGACTCCTTCCTACTTCACCCTGCTCACCTCCCCACACCACCGTCACGGGGTGTGCCTCACTACTGTGCTGCTTCCAGCTTCATCACAACCCTCTCCATATTTCTGCTCTTGTGGTCCTGTAAGGCAGTTGTGCAATTAACAGCTTGTGCAGACTGAATTACTGCACATAACATGAGACCTTTGCCTTTCTTCTTTCTTTTTCATATCCACTCATCTCCTCCCCACAATATTGTTCTACCAACAATCACCTCTTCCCCAGATTTAGGACTTTCTGCCACTCTTCTCCTATCTCCTTCTCACCTCGAACTGCCAGTGTGTCTGCTTATGCTCCACCTCTGCAATACACTTCATGTTCCAACTGCAGCTCTTCACCAACTGTGCCAAACAGCTTGGCACGACCCTTGTTATTGAACTGTTGGGATTTGCACACCTTGCGCTCCACTCTTCCATGTCAGGATCCCATTCATCCCTCCCTCTGTGATATGTCTAGAAAAATATTTCCTGAGAAAGAACTGGAGGAGTATTTCCATCCAGAAAGACTACTGCGTGCTTACACCTAGCACCTAAGCCTGTGCGTTATTACAGACCTACACAGAGTGGAAGCTAGGAAACGCAGACAAAAGATCCACAAGGAGTGGCATGAAAAGAGCCGCATGATGCTCAGCTAGATTGCTTCTGACAGCAGCGCAGGTTCAAGTATAACCAAAGCAATTTCCTCTACCCTATTCTAAAGCACCAACGTCTCTAAGAAAGAAATGGAAATTACTGAGTTCAAACAACATCTCTACGAGCCTGGCCAAAAATTCTTCTCATTCATTGTTCTTCGAAGTCTAAGCTCCTGTTTCCTCCTTAAGTTTCCCCATCTCTCTGGGCATTTTACTTTCAGCTTTGCTTCCTTTTACAGACTACTTAGCTCCTTCTGATAAACTCACATCAATAAAACAATCCTCCTACTCACTCCTGTTACAAATGATCTAGGCAATACACTGGTGGGAGCATCCAACGTTCTTTAACAGACATCTCCTGCCTCCCCACTCTTCCCCTCCCCTCCTCCTCCTCCACTGCAGCTTTCTGCTGTGAAACAGGCAGCGAAGGACACAACTGACAGGACAGCTAGTGGTATGATTATGTACAAAAGCTTTTGGCACAAAACAGAGACAAGACACTGGGAAATGAGGACAGGCAATTATTAGAGCCTGTTGTAGAGGTTTTACCTCTGGTTTTATTTTTCCTTTTTTTTTTTCCCCACCTGAAAGCAGCCATCTACCACAGAAAGGTGTTCTTGTGGCTACCACAGTAGGGTGGATAATGTTAACTTAAAAATTTCTTGACATAATGTACCCTTTTTTTGAACAATCATACTGACAAAATCAAAGATATCCCTCATTTTCACTAAGTTTTAATTACCATAACCATGTTTTAAGTATTTTATAATCCATATAAAAAGAAACAGATCTCTAGAGCTGCACTTACAGATTAAATAGAGTTCTCGCATAGCAGTAAAGAGAGATTTCTGTGTAAATTTATATATCTGCTGATAACATTTCAGAGACTGGTAACCATGAAAATTCATAAATTATTTCAGCACAACCTTTTCTCAGCTGGTTTAACTTCCAATAACATTCGTAAGATTTATATACCTTGACTGCAAAACATGTTGTATTTGTAATTTACTGAAGAGTTTGGAATTTTATAAAGAGACTCTCACCAGCCTCTCAGTCTTCTTCCTCAGATGCTGACACACCAAACTCTGTTCATAGGTTTATCTGCAATACTCAATGTGAGAGACTGACGAGTTAAGGAGCATTAATGGAACCAGAGTTATCTGATAAAAACAACAGTGGAACATCGTTTTCCTTTTACTTGTGGCGCCAAAAATTTCTAAAGTAAAAAAAAAAAAAAAATCTCAGGAGACCGACAGTTTTAGCCAAGAACAGAATGCAGATCCTCCTGCTCTCTGGTCTCGTTCCTCAGCTACAAAACCCCCAGTCACTCTGTCTTTTGATATTGAGGATTTCCCATTACAACCATGGTCTTACCACATGCCAACTAGGTATGTTCCAACATTTTGAACTACATAATAAGAGCTGTGAATATTTTTATTGTCTGCAACAAGTAAAAACAATGAAATATAGTTTGCTACTACCCACGTGTCTGATGAGAAAACAATGCTGATAAAATGAAGTAAGCTTGCAGGAAGCAAACTGTTAAATGATATCAAGAAACAGTGTCTATGCTAAACATCAAGTTACAAAATTGTCCAATAGCTTTCCAGTTGTGTACAAGTAATTTCCTTCTGCCAACCACAGAGAAATAAACTTCAGTGTTAAAAACTTCATTTAAACGAAAGTATCAAACAAAATCCACAGGAGAACACAATGAGTTCTCCCTGCACCTCTCCCACCCCACCTCCCCTGACCTGCTAGTCAAAAGTTTTGTGTTATTGGAGCTACTTCAGTCACGGCTGAACCCAAAACACAATGGCTCAACTTCCTTGTCAAGGAGGAATGGACAAACATACACACGCACACAAAAAGTATCGGAACATTTTCCACGTCACTTTTCAGGAGCACATAGTCCACATATCGGCAGACCTCTGCTATCTCTGTTCTGCAAACATCCAGCATGAGGAAGACCAAACATAACGTTCTCAGTCTGTCCCTTTTTACAACAGGGTGGTGGCTACAAGCAGCATAAAAGTTCTCTTCAAAAGACAAATCAGAAACACCTTCAGGTGGTCCAGGCCAGGCTGTAAGAAGGTGAGATCAGATATACTTCTTACGCTGTTGAGCGTTATCTGTATATCACACTAACCTGACTATTGTCATGGCTAACAGACATCCAGACCCTATTAACTAGTGTTATAAACAATGCAACTTAGAGAAACCCTCCCCTAATACAGGCCTAACTATTTACACATGATTCTCTGAGGTCCATTTGAAGGTTGTAAAGCACTTCCAGCTTTAGAGATATCAAGAAAGCAGGAGCAACACAAGAGCAGTATTGACCAGAAAATGCTTTACATTCAGACTTTTGAGAACAGCTTACTAAATTAACTGCCCCTTTTTTGTCTGCAGAGAAGTTCAGGCAACCTATGAGAGCAGGGAAGATGAATCTATGCTTAGTCTTTCTGGAAGCCATGTGTTCTTCACAAATGTTGCCATTGAATTGTCAGAAAAACATTATTATTTATTGACTGGAAAACTGGAGCACTACTTTCCTCAGGAGCCTTAGAACAGCAAAATGACCCTTTCCCCCACTTTCTGCCTGTAGTCAATGAACAGACAAGGGCTTTAGCTGGGTATCTCCAGTCCATGGATAGTATAATCAGGAAGAAAAGGCAAAGCCAAGGAGTCAGTTCCTTGACTTCTTTATTGATTCTAAATTTTTAATTCCAAGAGTTTTTCTTGCAGAAACATGGGAAAGACTGCAACATATGGCATCAAATCCTCGGAAAGGTCATACCAAACCCATGCCACCATTCACTGCAATAAAGCTCAACAGAACCATAAAACACTTTCAAAATATTTAGTACAACTGTTGCTTTAAAAAAAAGGTACTTATGCAATCATTTTAAAAACCATACAAGCTACAGGCCTCCTCAGGATTGCCCAACTGTCTTTTTGTCACACTGGCTTATACCTAAGATTACAAACTGTAGCGTAGGAGATGACAAGCTGTAATTACCACTACCAGTGTATTTAATAACATGCTGAAAAACTGAACTATTAGTCCAAGAACAACTAAGTTTTTATAGAAATGTATGTTAAGTAAACACTCATGCAACAACTTCCCATGAAACAGAACATAATTTAGCATGAGGTAATAAAAACCTTGTATAAACAAAGCTCTGACTAACCAAGGCACTTTTAGGCTTGTTTTTTTTTTTTTGTTTGTTTTATTTTTTCAAACTAGACCTTTAATGAGCATCAGTAAAACACCCCCTCCCACAGGTTATGCCAGGAAAATTCACCTCTCTAGTTTTTGGAACTTAAATGCCTTGCCATGGAGAGTAAAGCATAACTGTAAGTAAACACATTCAGGCGTTTTTACCTTCAGCCTCAGCTCTGCTTTGCTCTGACAATTTTAAGGAGTTATTAAACTGTTGCTTTTCCCACCGTCTTGCTTTTTAATGTTTATTCATGTTATTTGACATATTTGTGGTAAAAATGCCACAAACCTTTGATGGCAGCAGAAACTCCCATTTCAATACTGCACTGATTTATGAACAAATGCATATAACCTTTGTGCATTACTATTTCTTTACATAACCATGGGGTGGGGGGGAAAAACCCAAAATACCTGTAAAAGACTCAGGGAGAGGGGAAAAAAAAAAGAAAAAAAACAAGTACTGAGCAATTCTGAAAAGTTGTAATCTATCAGGATGCAAAATACATCCTATAAGCCACAGAAACAGTGGAAATGCACTCAGGATACAACAACTACTAGTCGCTTAGTAGCACTCATCCAGTGCTAAAGCTCCGGACTTAAAACACTATTCCAGGTAAAGCACGGTCCCCAAACGCAAGGCTATGCAATGTGTTAAACTATTGGATAAAAACAATCATTCCCCAGGGGTCAGAAATGAGGTCACTGCTCACATATAGATGATTTGTTTACTAGACGACATAGTCCTCTGCCTCGCTTACCACTTAGCTTCATGAGACTTGGGTTCCACAGACAGGGTCTCCCTACAGACCAGACTATTGGGCAGTTCTACAGGAAGGGCCATCCAAGCAGGAAAGACACCACAAGCAACCCCCCATCTCCCTGGGAAGGAACTGATCTCCAGGCTCGTCTGCAAAGAGGGGTTGTCAGCACCTCATCTGCTTACAGCGTCATTGTAAAATAGGGAGACAGTATTATAGCAAAGGGTGTGTGTTAGGGGCTCCAAGCTCCTAATTCAAGGTCGAAGGATCTCATGTGCTCACCACTTATCCCAAAGTGTCTCCTTAGTGTGGACTTGTTAGTACTCTTCACTGACCATACACTCTGAGCTTAGCACCTCACCTTTGCTGCCCCTAGTTACAAACCTGGCAACTGGATCCGAGTCCTCATAGCTTGTAAAAATCAAGCGAGTTGAAGTTCAGTCATACGAAAAACAAAAACTACTCTAACCAGAACTCAGAAAATGCAGATGTAGCTTTAATGAAAATGAAACAATATAAACTCTTAGTTTACACCAGCACAAGTAATTTTTTATTACTGTCTCTCAAAATCACTGTTCAAGGACTCCTATTAAATACTTCAGACTATCACTACCTGCAAATAGTGATGAACATGAACAGTTCCTCTGAAACCAAGGCACATACATGTATCTTTTACCCATGAATTTTTACACCATTACAGTTTTATTTTTAAATGGAATAATTCTGAAAACCTCTCAAAACTCAATGATAATTGCAGTTAGTTTATTTACCCAACTGAACGTTAAATATATTTCACAGTCTCTCTGGAAAATAATTGAATATATCTGTGTTAGCTAACTAAAATACGGGGACATCGGCAGAATGCAGCTGTAAGGATGTTTCTAGCACTGAGCAAATGAAAGTACAAAAATGGAAGATTCTCATTCCTGCAATTTTTGTTTTCAGTGAAAGCTAGTCTTGTCAAAATCCAAATATTTACCACCTTAAGATAATATTTCAAAAGGATACTGAAGGATCCTCTATTCAGTTTCCTGGGTGTATCACTTTTCGTGCACATTTTGTGATCTGAAGCTTCTGGTGCTGATAATAATTGCTATCTAATGTGACATGCTACATGCACGGTTTTCTGAACACAGCGATAGCAATGCCTTAAAACAAATACCAGAAGGCTAAAACTCCAAAGCAGAAAAATACAGTGAAATATAGTGACAGGAGTTTTCTTAACTAGGAACAAAAAGGAAGATAATAAGCACTGAACTGAGCAATGGAATCGGCGTGAGGGAACTTTAGTAAAAATGCTGGAATTGCATTTTTTTAGTATCTAAAGCACTTTTTATGTAACTTATGATTTAAGAAAGGCAGGCCTGTGAAGAATGGTTCATATTTGAATTTAAACATTACGGCATTCTAAATCAGCTAAACAGGAGCTTTGTTCTTTTACACTTATCTGCAACCCACCTCCATACAGCTACTCTAACTACTGTCAAACATAGTTTTTCTCTACATTATCTTGAAAAGTGCAGTGCTCCAAGAAAAAGGGCTCCTTAATGTCTTCAGGAGGCCTCACATGAATAAAGATACACGGAACAATACACTAGCTAGCCTGGTTTTTAGATAACCAGAAGGTTTAATGAGCGTATTACCACTCCAACCTAAGCAGAATTGGTCTAATAAAAGATACTTCCTCTGCATCTCGTCTTAGTGCTCTGAAGCAGAACCCATAGCAACTGAGAAAGGCATCTGTGCAACAGCTGTGTAATGCAAGCTAGTCTGTGCTGTGAAAACAATCAGACTTCAACGGCATGTAGTGGATTGTGCATTAGAAAGAACAGTTTTCCACAGCACCACTTTCAACACTTTTCCTCAGTAACACTTTCAAAACTTTCCAAAAACACTTTCAAGCGTGGATGATTCCGAAGCAAAAGTTACAATGCAGTTTCAACAGAAAAATCCCACCCCCTCCAAATATCCAATCCTTGAAGATTATTTCAACAAACCCTTTCTACATTCCCGCTTTGATTTTGGCACCTGCCAAAAAAGATGTAACAGCAAAATCTGATCCTTCTGTAAGCACCACTTAACACAAAACTGGCCTTAATAATAATAGAAACCTTACTGAAAAACGCAAAGGCAAGTCAGACGATACAGGGAGAAAGTCTCCAGATTTGCATTTATTCTGTCAGGTAAGCAGAACTTTATTTAAAGAGAAGAAAGGAAACAAAAGCCATGACACCTACTTCCAACAAGTAACACCACTCATTAGGTACAGCCAACCTCCTCACACTGAAGATATGTTTATAGAAAGGAAGGTATTGAAAAGAAATGTATTAATCAGTCTAGCATGTATTAATTTTGCTGAATTACAGGGAAATTTCCTACATTTCAAATGATATTTTTAACTACCAGTTACTTTGTAGTTTTAACAATTTTTGAATGACAGTGGAAACACGAACAGCCTTTTTTGTGCACATGTGAGAGAGAGAGAGAAAAAAATAGCTCCTCCTAGATCAGTAAGAATTTTGACTATCTTATCTACGACATCAAGCTTAAAATATAAAGAGACAATAATTAGTTGTTTATGGGAAGAGTACTAAAACAGAACTTTCTCTAACTTGAAATCCACACTGCAGGAGACCATTTTATGGGAAACTAAGTTAAGCAGTACTCTTCTGCTGAGACACTAGGAACTACAAAGGATCAACGAAAGCTTTACACGGTCAACAAATAGCAGACATTGCCTTAAATAAACCCCTTTTACTCCACAGTTCGGACAAGCCATGTGGATATTTAAACAGACGTCTTGATTTAATAAAATTGCTTTTTCAATTCTGTTCTCTAGGATATTTGGCTACAAAAGAGCAAAGAGTAGCAACTAATAAAATGTTTTAATCTATTTTTAGAGTAAGACTGATGGTTTACAAGCAAGAGATGATTGGTCACTCATTACAAATATTTGACCCGATTTTTGCTTCCTTTAATCCTCTTAAATAAAGTTCTGCTTATCTGATAGATCCCTTAACACAAATCTGAGAAGGTGGTTCTTAAGGCCAGGTTTTACATTAAGTCATAGTTGCAGGAGGTGAGCACTTCTCAGGGTCAGACTTTGCCTCTGCGTCTTTTTCAGAAATTGCCAAAAATCAAAGCTGATATGTTAAAAGAATTCTTTTCAATTAAGTGTTTGACTTCTGGGGACCTTTTAAAGCAATTTGATGATTTTTAAGTTTTGATGAAATTCTAGTCCATCATCTCCCAAATTAGTTTTATTGACTATATTAATTTCATAATTTATTTTTAATTATAATTCCTTTAGGCCAGAAATCTGAAAAGCACTAAATCTTCATAAATATACATGCACACATATATATAGAAACATACTCTATAGTACCTACATGAATAATATTTATATTTCCTGCTCACTTTTTAAAAATTAAATTGAATGTATATTGAGACATGCTACAGCAGATAGTTTTATCCTGTGTCTTAATGATAGAACAAAAACACTTTGTATTTTATCAAAAAAATTTTCAGCAGCTTCCAAAAAGCTGATTAACTACATAATTATTTTGACTAAGACTGCCGAACAGAATGGACGAAGCACAGAAAACATCTACATGTAAACTACTACTGCTCAAAACACTGTAATGATGTTATCGACCATTTCTGAAGTGTTGGATAAAATAAGAAAAGGGAGGCAGAGAACATAAAGTGTTATTTTTCATCTCAATAGACGCTGCAGTAGGAAGTTAAAAAGGAAAAAGTATAAATGAGAATGGTTTTAGTCTAGATAAAAACAAAAACACATCCAGCATTACAGAGCAAAGACTGAGCTTAAATTACATTCACTCATTTTAGCATGAGTAAAATCTCATAAAAACTATTGCCTGTGAATACCTTTATGAAGTAGTGCAAAGATGGATGCTGCACAACCGCAGCACTCCTTTAACGAGAAGTGACACCATAAAAGCAGAGTCTGTAGCTGCTCACAAGCTGCTCATGAGTCATGAGATCTGGGATGTGGCAAGTCATATTGGTTCTGACATTTACTAGGGAATGAAATATCCATAGTTGGTTTTAAATTACGTTATTTGAGAATGCTCCTGTACTTAAAGCAAGTGAAACGCAATTCTGATTTCCTTCTTCAAATAGAAAATGACTGAATTTACAATTACTACTTACAGTATTTCTGTTGTTTTGAAGATAAAGCAATGCAGTGTGAACTGCATCAAAGTCAATTAAGGGACAGTAAGGACCTGCTAATAAGCAAATTTAGTTCACGGAACAGTCCACTTTTCAGCCATCATGTTATATTTGTTATCCAAACACTGAGTTATTGGAAATTATTTTAAAATTCACATATTTTCTTATTTTGCATTAAGTCTTTGTAAAAGCATGAATGGCTGCTCCTTCAGTACTTTAATGACTTGTTTTAATGTGCTCGAATTGACTCCAAATGTGCACGTAACCCATGACTTTTCATCTTCTCTGAAAGCAATGTTTGAATTTTTGCCCTTTCATATTGACTCATTAGATTTGCAATGTCAGGTGTTGGCAAGATAACAGGAAAGGGAATGACACTGCTCTGGGTATCAGAAGGTTATCATTTTGGAAGGCAACAGCATCCAACTTCCTCGATAAGCTAATAGAAATAATTTGATTTTCAACTTTGTCCACTTAAAGACTTTCCACTACATAAGGAAGTCACTCCTAAATAACAAACCATGGCAAATCCCAGTTTCTTGTAAACACCTATGTATTGAGTAGCTTAACCTACTCCCATGGAGGAGGAGAAAATGCACTTAGTACAGGTAAAATAGTAGGGTAGGTAAAATACAGGTAAAATCAGGTTAGAGAAACAGCTTTTGGGGTTATTCTCCTGGATAGACAAATTTTTGGTAAGAATATACTACACAAGTTTAACTCTGTCTCTGGGCAAACTCAGTTTAGGCAGAACACGTCATCCTGGAATGTGTTTTCCCCCCTTTTTAAGAATACTACTGTTACGGAAGACATCCTCACTGATATCCTCAGTCACCTCTTCCTGCTGCCCTACATCCTGTTAGCAAGAAAAATTTGACTCTTACAGATTAACATCAGAAAGAGCCACTTGCAGCACACAAAGAATGAGCACTGTAATCTAGCCCTTGTTGCAAGAGATATTGGTCCTTTTTTATCCGCCTGTTCTGCTATTCTGCAAAACAAGGTGCCATTTCTCCAGGTCTGTCTGATCACATTCCCACCACAGAAGAACGAGTCTAACCAGTGCGGTGCTAACTGATGGAATGCAAATCTGCAGTTTGATTTTCCTGTTTCCCTGCCCTTCTTTGCTGTTACACCCTGAGATTCACAGGAGGAGCTAATAATTGGCTGGTAAGAGGTAAGTACAACTAAAGGCAGATGACGTAAAAACCAAACTATTGCAACGCTACTGCCACAGATTTGCTTTTATTTCTTAATATGTCCTTCCAGAAGGACCACATATTTCAAAATCTTCAGGAGAAATGCTGTAACCTTCTAAATGTAAATCGAGTACGCAAACACATCCCGCGCTGCTGTGCTAGATCAGCAGACAGTTCAACTGATTTTGTGCCAAGAAGCAAAGAATGTAATCAGTAGTCAAAGGTCTGCCTCATTACAGCAGTCCCAACCCACGACACAGAAATTACTCCCATTTCATAGTTTAACTTGCAAAGTATTACAGCATCAACGAAAGCAAGCACTCAGGTTTAAGAAGAGATTAAAAAAGAAACCAGACTCTGGAGAAACACATTTTGCCCATTCTCTATATTCATAAAAGATATTCCCAGGGTACTTTGGAAAGCTCCTTTCCACTCTGATCCTCCCAGCTAGCAGGCAAGCAGAAAGGATATAAAGTTTGCCCGTTCCAGGAACAAGGGAGAAGAACTGCAATTCACACACTTACTAAGCACTGGACGATAAGGAAAGTCCTTAAACCCAGGCACAGCACCCTGGCAAGCATTCCAGACTCACAAGGGTGAGGATGAAGGAAGAGGGTGGCAGGCACTTCAGCACCATGCCACTTGAGCAGAACCTTCCCACACCCTCTGCTTTGTGCCATTTGCCAGCCCAGCCTCTTGGCTAGCACACAGCGGGTATTCAGTATACGGTTCAAAGCTGCATTCTGCTGTGTGCCGATCAAGCTGCTGTGTTACAAGAAGAATAAAGTTGCATTAAGGATAGATGGGAAAACAAAACCTTCCACTTTGGGGAAAAAAAAAAGTTATTTTTATCCATTAGATGAATTTGGGATGACTTACGGTGATAAGGCAGCATATTCAGAGTACATTATACAGACTCTTTGTGTTTTCTTTTCTTTTTTGGAGGGGGAGAGAAATCCTGTAGAATTCAAACACGTGGGACAAAGTTTTAATCTACACATTTAAAATCTGGTGCTATTGGTTTCCATGAGCATTACAATTATTCTTTTTCAAATGCACAAAGAAAGCTAAACCACTGGGTTACGAAGAATTATAATCAACATTTTACCTGTATAGGTGGCTCAATCATTATCCATGCAGGAAGCATCAAACTTGGGTTAAGAGGCTGAGTTCCTACACGGAAATAAACACCACCACTGGTGTCACAGGCCCAAACATGTTGATTTCCACAGCTCAAGCTGATCAGCTTCACAGTACCTAACAACAAAGAGATTATTAGCAACCTGGCATTTTCCTTTCAAATCCAGCTAATAATGAGACCTTTTATCTAGAATGGATTGTATTAGCTAGCTTTGAACACAGCCACATAAAAATGTTTAAAAGTTAACTTGTGAGAGGAAAAAAATATCACTCGACACACTATCTGTTGTTTTTATTTATTCTATGTGAGATATTTTTCTTTTAAATCTAAAGAGAAATGTTTAAGTCATCAGATACTGCAACTTCTAAAGCACAAAAAAATTACACTATTAAAATAATAGCAGCGAAACATTCCATGACAAATGTTATCAGTGCCTAGGCAAACTTTCACATGACCTAATGTGAACTTTTCTCTGTAGCTGGCTGAGCTTGTATGCTTTTAAAGGTGTTGATCTGCTAATACATTCAGCAAAGTACATTCCTAATGTACCAGCACTTTAAAAACATGAGAACATATGGATTATGCATTTCAGCGTTAACATAACTGTGTCACATCTGTAAATAAAGGAGCTGATTTTTCAAACGGATTTGTGTCCAATTTCTGTACATATTTATTACACCTATCTCAAAAGTGCAGCAATATTTCAACCCTATGAAAGTCCGCACAATGAAGACAAAGCTGCCAAACACATGTGTTTCAGCATTTGGGGGTGGGTTTGGGTGGGTTTTTTGCATACCTGAATGTACCAATCAATCTTGCTATTAAAAGTCTGCAAAGATAGTAGAGAAATGCATTTGATATTTTAGACTAAAATGAACTGCTAGCTAACTGTCGACTGGAACTCTTACTCTTTCACGTTCGTTTTAAAACAGCCAAATGATGTAATATATACGTAACATTCGACTTTTCTTTTTCCTCCCAGTAGTGGAATGGACAACACATGGTAAGTAACGGAAAACATATTCTACAGAAAGAGGGTCCCAGTCAGTGCAGAAGGAATGCTCTGGTCAGACTCCAAACTAAAGACTCTAAAAATAGGCCTCGTTGTTGATTGAACATGCCAGTGCTGCTTGGGATATCCCATTCTTGGCAGCAGTTGTCTCCCAGTGATGTGAAATCTGGCAACAAATCCTTGCAAAGTGCATCATATACAGCATTCCTTAAAGAGGGGGATGCAATCTTATCACACAGAGCGCAAGTTTGAATTATTTACTTCTGCAGAAGGCAATATTCCCCATTGTTAAGGCTTGCTGGGGGAAAGAACAGAGAACAACAGGACCACGCAGCTTTATCTTTTAGTTACCTGTAATAATAAACAGATCTTCTCATCAACCAAAATTACTTAACTTTCTGAATCACAGGAATTTGAATTAATTCATCTCACTTCAAAATTTCCTTTAATCATACCAGCTTCATACTAAAAACAAATGACAAAACTATACACAAAAGCTTCTACTGCTCTGCGTAAGAACATCTAGAACGACCTTCTTTCCTAGGCAGAAGCCTGACATTCAGCTACAAAGGCAAAATCTTACGTAAAACCTCATTATTCCTTCTAACATAAAGTATGACTCGAAGTAATGGCTTATCATATGATGTCTCAGCTGCTGAAATGTTCTGACCCAAACAAGCATCCAGAGCACTCAAACACGGAATCACATATCACCTACTCAGCACAGCTGATATTATTTCCGTCTGCAGTACAATCTGATATTCAAAAATGCAGCCCTTATGTAAATGTTTGGTGTTTCTCCCTCCTCCCGCTTACTGTTTTTATCTTAGGAGAAGTTCATGCTAGCCACATTCATCTACTGTTCAGAGAAAGTAGCATGATCCAGAGGCATTGTTTATTGTTGAAACCTAAAGGTCATTCTACTGTGTTTACAAACCTTGACACCGACAGTGGAACCCTAATAAAAATAATTCACTAGATACTGCTACCAGTACATAGTGTAAAGGCAAGAGGTAGGTACCACCGACATAATATGAATATTTCAACATTAATGCTGGCAACTTCGTCACTTCCATACGGAACTCCCAATTGCATTTCACAGCAACTTGCTTTCTCCCCCCTCCCCAGATGACAGTCCTAATGTTTCAGGAGTAAACTTAAACATACACTTGATCAATAACAACAGTTCTCAAATTTCTTCAGCCCCATTAGAGCCAATAAAGGCTCTTACACTCATGGATATGCAGTATCTTGTCAGCAGTCATCTACCATATGCATTTAACTGAAGGAAAACAATGTTTTTCCACTTAAGCATTAACACACAGTGACAGGCAGGGTGTCTGAGGTACTTCCTGACGCCAGATTTCTGCAATACCACCACCATGTGCCACGAAGCTAACACGAACAGCTGAATGTAACAGTTGAACTTCTGAACTACTGAAGTTCCTAAGCCAGTTATTTCAGTGGACTAGCACCAATTACACTGATTTCCTTTACGAATGCCTTGAGGTTTTCAGACAATAGTAAGAAGTTATTTATTATTTGTTAAATAGTTATTATATTGAAATGCTTCCATTGCTGGAAAACAATGGTATCACGAGGAAAGTTTCAAACTCTACTAAGCCACATGAGGAGTGTGGACAAATCTATTCTGTAGATCAGTGAAGGTAAAAGGCACCAAGCAGTGCTTAAACTATGGTACAAATAGTGCTCTGGAACCAATTCTTCAGGTCTGGAAAATCTGACAAACAAATTAATTTTAAAAGGTGCATTTTAAGAAATTTTCCATGAAATATTACAAATTCTATACTAAAATTGTACATGAGGCTTAAGTCTGTCATGTATGTCTGCATTTTCTTAATCCTGAAGTTAAAATTGCTTGTCTGTTCTCAGACCAGTCACGAACACTGCCATCAAAAATGGAAAAACGACAAAACATTTGAATAATTTTTAAAATGGTGTTAGAATGGTACATAGTCTTGATTTCTTTTGTCTTCTCTTGAAACAGGAATGCAGGTTAGCATGAAGATGCTAGATGTGCTAACAATCGGACTAATCAAAGAAATAAATCTAATTGGAATATTACTGATGAAGCTGACTGTGGGCTGACTATCCCAGAGCCAAACTGGGAGGATATTTTAATGATGAAAACATGGTCAACGACCTCGGTCTTATGCCTAATGAAATAAAAAGAGCAGCTAACCAGCAGCACATTCTTAACAAGATGCTGAATCATGAGATTGACAGAGACCTGAACCTAAGAGTGCTTTCAGCTGCATCACTTACAGATGAGGCAACTCTTGAAGCATAATTTTTCCCTGGCAGCATCCAAATGAAGTTTTGGCCACTCTGTTAAAAATGAATTCAACCACAAAATTCAGGGCCTTGTGTATGGAACCGCCCAGGACCACACGATAACAGCTGCACTGTAGTACAAGAACCAGACTAGTTAAACATAATGCCACACCTGCACTACACCAGGGCAAGTTCTCTCAGACTGACAAACTATAAGAAGCAACACGTAAAGTATCTTGCAAACAGTAAACATGCTGACTCCAGCAAAAGGCTAAATGAAACGTTGTTTGAAAGCCATGGTGGTTCCTGACGTTTTACCGTCCTCTGCTGTGATACTGTTTATCACCAGGTACTATTTAATCCAGTAAATGTAATACTCCATATCAGTAAACCGAAAGATACTTCTGGGGAAAAATATTGACTTTCTGCTAAGAGAGCTAAGAGATAGTCTACTCAATAAAAACATCATACCTAGTTGAGTGAGATCCAGTCGTGTCCAGTGCATCCCTGTTGGACAGCTGGATGAAAGTGTTCTGATAAATATCCGCCCGAGACTATCCAAACCCCAAATGGCATCCTGGCAAGCAGAGTAGTGCACCATTTCAGTGTCTGGTGGCAGCTGCACCGTAGAAGGATGAAACTGAGGATTCTGATCACTGACACAAAACAGATCCTTGTTGCTTTGGCACAGCCACAGAAAGCTTCCTATGAGAAGGACATTTCTGTTACTAAAATAATTCTTAATCAACTCTGAGAAAGCTTACACATATACTTCTGGAAAAATGATCAGTACATTTGATGACAAAACTAAAGCTTCTTGGCTATGTTCATAGCGTAAGATTTTGAGGTACAAATACGCATTTTAAGCCCCTACTTAAGCACCTAAACACACTCT
>NW_010400432.1:39582-40309 GCF_000710305.1 Buceros rhinoceros silvestris
TGATCTCATTTGGAGAAACTAATAGAGAGAACATATATGTAACAGTCTACTACCACTCCCCTTTACTCTTGATCTCATTTGGAGAAACTAATAGAGAGAACATATATGTAACAGTCTACTACCACTCCCCTTTACTCTTTTGCTCTTTATCCATGAAAACTGCCTTGGAAAAACGTTCTTTTTCAGCTCTAAATCACACATTTTTGCTAATAAAGCCAGTACACTTCGATAATGCAATCGTTAACTACTGTAACTAGCAGTTCAGTACCCTAGTGTGATCACACTTCGACCAATAAAACGTACAATTTTGCTGCAGTAACTACTCTGACAGGAGAAGTACTTGGTCAGTATAGGCATTCCAGCAAAGCACGCTCCAAGATTCCATATTACAAAATCTGGCAATTCACGCTGTGGCAGTTTATGAAGTCACTGCTTCTAAAGGACTACCCATATCTCTGCTGCATGCCACTCCACACCAGAGGTGGCAGAGCAAATGAAACACTTTTTTTATCTCCAGTAATTTTACAGACATATTTCCACCTTACTTCAAATATTTGAGATCCCTGCATACAGAAAAGGCACTCCAAATCTGAAGTAATTCAAAATATTTCATTATTTACACCGTCAATTGCATTCTATTTAAAAATCAGATATTACATGTCTGCACTGTTGATTCACTAACCTTCTTTAGATGCAGCTGTGGAAGCCAATACAAAAACCCATTTTG
>NW_010400432.1:40413-48036 GCF_000710305.1 Buceros rhinoceros silvestris
TAAGATGCAGGTGTGAAAGCCAATACAAAAACCCATTTTGTGGCAGAAGCAGTACCACGAGGCACAACATTATTCCAGTAAGTGCCTGGAAAGAAAGAACAGAATGGTATTAGTATGAAACTTATTTTTCTATTAAAATTTGTTATTATTTAATTTTATTATTTATAAACTAACATTAAAATGTTGTTATTTACAATGTTTAAAAGTCTATTGCAATAATTTTTAAATACCATCTAAACACGATTTTCTGTCAAAATCTTTTAAGAAACTGTTGAGGGAGGGGGAGAAAACCTCGTTTTGACACATAGATACACACACGTACACACACACACAAAATCTGGAATGCAGAAAAGGAAAAGAAGTGGTCTTCCCCAGGGGACCAGTTTGGTGATGAGGTTAAACAGACAATGTTCTAAGTCTATTCTTAGTGTTTACCTGATCAAAGAAATGTACTACATCAAAATTCTGTTTTGAGACATATAGCAAGAAAAATATTATCTAAGACCATAACATTACTGTTTTGCATAGTCGCACCGACTACAAACCAGACTCCATTGTGCTAGATATAACAGGTACAATAGCTTAAGATTGCCTTCTCGCCCCAGAAAAGAGACAAATATAGGTACTAAAAGGAGTAACTTGTGCACAGTTCACTTGTAGACAGTGCATGTTCCATTAAAAGTATCTCCCCTTAAATGAGAAAGTATTTAGGACCAAACGCTAAGGAATAATTTAATTTAATTTTTAAACATGGAATTGCTTGTTAAAGCTGCCCTGACACAGCATGGATAATTTTTGTGGTGACAGAACTGTAGTTAGTTACTTTCCCCTATTTATTTTTTCTTAACTTAGAAATATTAGATGCAAAAGCAAGCCAACCTATTAAGTTCCCTTTTGCCACATGGAATTCATTTTTGCCTGAAGAGATCCAGACTCCGCTGCCATTAACTCCAAGGAGGCTGGGTTGACACTGAAGCTGCTGTGACCAAAATGCCATTCGAAGTTTATCAGCCACCTTCTCCACCGGTGCCTGAGCTGCTGTTGCCACTGTATGAGTTGCCTGGATTATCGTCTGGAACAGGCTGCACTGGTCAAACACTACATAATCAGTAATGCTTACCTGGAAAAAAAAAAAAAAACAAACCACCATATATCAAACAAACAGCATTCTTCATAATTAGTTAGGCTTTTGGGTGAACTGCAGAATCTTTCATCAGAAGCATTTTTATTTTTATTTTCATCTGTGCTTTAAACAGAGGAAATCTACCAAGAATTTAGAAAGCTTCAAATTGTAGGAAGGGAAAAATAAGACCAGTACATGTTGCATTAGAGTCCTGATAATAAACCAGGAACAATATTAAAACAACAGCTTACAAGTCCTTCGTACCCAACAATCCACTCTGAATTCTGCATTTTAAGAAAGCCCTTTGCATTGAGATGACATCCCTTCTCTCCCTCCAAAATCATACTGAACTCTGCAAATTAAGAGGTGAATTTTCAGTTGCCCAAAGAGAGAAACTTGCACAGCATAGCAATGTAAACCGCATCACAAGAACTCCTACGCAATACTCCTTTATGACAACCTCATGGACGTTTAAGTCAGGAGAAGATCTAAATAAGCGACTGCCCAAGGGATAAGTCCTAGAAAGGACGGAAATGCTTAAGAGCACAAAAATAAGAGCAGTTTGCCAATAACCTCAAAACCAAGCTATTCATGATGCCCACATGCAAGAAGAGATTATATATGTACATAAACCAAACTGCATGTAATCTAGGTAGACATGCACACAAACAAAATTTCTGTATAATTTTCTTTTTATCCCCTTCTCCCCCACCCCTGTCTCTGGGGAAAATAAGAAAAGCTGGGGAGAACAAAGAGTCAGGAATTCTAAATCAATACAAGGAAGTAGTTGCATTAACTGAGTTGTTTTTACCCATGTGATCCGTGACTGAAGCAAGCAGCCCCACAAGGTTCAAAGAAACCTCAGCTGAATGGCAAAATGCTTAATAAAAGCAGTTTTAAAACGTTACTTCTTATTTATTTAATCTAGCTAAGGAAAAGGATGGGTTCTGGAAGACAAGAGAAGAAACTGGGTACTGCAGCCAGACTCGAACACTCTGCCTGAACCGCACGTCCTATGGTCACTGTTAAGGTGCCAAGCTACGTGCACCATTGATGTGACCTGGCAGAGCATTTCTGCTGTTCTTGAAATCTCCTGTGATACTGCTCTGGATGACCATGGGATGTTTTTTTTCCCCTTTTTTTATAGCAGATATGGAAAGGGATTTCAGCCATAGCCACAGTGTAGTTTTAGTAAGAGTGCTATAACATACCAAACAATTAACTGAGTTTTATCTTAGAATCTCAAGGGAAAACAACACAAATAATAAATCCAAGGTAAAAGACTGAACTGAGAGCAAAATTAAAAAATGCCTACTTGCCACCAATGGTTATCATCTCCTTGGGGCTTCTTTGAAACTATACCAGTTCTGAACCACAGATTTCCATGGATATCCAAAGCCCATAATGTCTGTTGATCTCCAAGGGTTATGCACACTGGTTCCAAAGCTTGCATTTCACTGGAAATGCAAATAAGTATTAAAAACCTTACTTCAAATTTATGTCTATGGTATCTTAAGGAAGCTGTTACAGTGCTAACAGCAGTTCTAAATGATTGAACTCAGTGTGGCCAAGCTCAGAAACATTTGGTTTCAGATTTTCAGTTATTCAATAATTGAAATTTTATTAGTTAGCATAAGTTAAAACCATTCAACAACAAAAAAGAGTCCTTCAAAGATCACTTGAGATTTGAAACTTGAATACATAACAATAAAGTTAACCAAAACCAAATTTGTTCAGTAAATAAGAGATAAATTTATGTGTTCTTTAAGATTTTGATAAAGCAGCTTCATAAATGTCTCCAACTTCCTTGACCTATTCTGAGAACAATACTAGCAGTTCAGGGACCATAAATAGAAAACTGAACCAAATTATACGGCAAAGATAAATGTTGAGTTTAGGACTATGAGCCTCCTGTATAAGTAAACAATTTTTGAGGTCAGAAAAATCAACAGAATCAAGTTATCGTATGAGACATTTAAAAGGGGGTAAACAATGCTATTTCTTTCAGAGAACTTTTCTCAACAATTTAAGAACAAATACTAACTGCTTTCTGCAATTTTAATACAAAGCCCAAGAACATTAAGTGTACCTAAGGCATAGGTCGAGCAGGTATTTCCGTTAAATAAACTAACTAAAGTACGTGCCAATTTCACATTTGAACAAGACGTTAAGTATTTCCTTAGACTTTCAATGACCCAAATACCAGGCTGGGAGATCACAGGTTAAAGCTTCACAATGTCACGTGATCACAAGAACTGGAATTTCTTCCCACACTTGTTTCAGGCAGAGACTATATTCTAGATTCTCAAAGCCAGCAGTGAATACTCAGTGCTTTTAACTTTATCCCTACTGCGAGTGTAGGATCAACTACAATGCTAAATATCGATTACGTAGGATGTTTATAAAACTCTAACTGGGAAGTGGAAAAGTATTACTGAGCTATGTTCACAATCAAAAAAAAATGCTGAGATTTAATCTCAGAAAAAATTAATATTTGGAGAGCTCAGAAAAGCCCTTAAGCGCATAGATTAAACGAACAGTATTTAATAAAAAAAGTAATTTACAGACATTATAAAGATATTTTTTAAATTGTTCTTATTTTCTTAAACTCTGTGTTACCACTTCTGTTTACAGCAATTTCTTCCACTACACAGCAGTCGTTCATCAGACAGAAAAACACCAGTTACTCTGAATAAGTTTGGACAAAGACTAAAGGACAGGTATGCATATACATGCACACACATATCTATATGTATACACGAGTTTAAGTAACACTTTTTGAAAGATCGAGGAGTTCCACCACTGAAAACAATTATTTCTGCCACTCTGGTTATGACGTTGTCCCATCAGAGTGTCATTACCTGACAATATCGCTCTTCCACTGTTCTCCCTCAGGGCAAAAGCTGCGTACTCCCTCCCGGTAGAGCAGGGCGCGCTGCTCACTCAGTGCCCACACAACATTATTTCTGGATGTAACCTGTGACAGTGGATAAGGGCAGTCAACCTTTACTGCTCGGGCACAAGGACGATCCACACTCAGGCCTAGAAATCAAAAACGGAGCATTGCTTTACAAACTTTGGTTTTTTGCAACTAAAAAGAAAAGCTACCCAACAAAAGAAAATGAGGAGGGGAATATCCCTGACACACCAACACTTTTCATTTGATCACTATTCCCTTGACTGACTGGTTTTTTTCTGCAAACTATGAATCATTTCCTCTAATATAGTTGAATTTATATTTTAAGCAATAAAACACCGTATATCCTTGATCCTGCAGAGTGCACATGTCCTGTCCTGTCATTTCTATTCTTTTTCTCCCTCTAGTGTCAACATCAGGAATCTCCGTTTATAAAACCTTTATTAGACTTGGCAGAAGCATCAAAGAAAAGGATGTAATGGAAGAACTTTTGCCCAAAACACACCAGAGAGAGAGGCAACCTGACTTGGAGAGTGGCAGCAGAACAATTACAAAAGACTGCGCCAGAGTGTGTACTACTGGAAGGAGGAGAGAGGTTCTGGTAGATTTACAGGTAGTGTGCACACATTTACACACATAATCTAGAAGAACATGTTTTCTTCACAAATGTACTGAAGCTTGATTTGCACAGCTGCAAGTGACATTCCTCAAGAGACATAGGTTATACCTAATCTTCTCATGCCAGCAAAACAAGTACAAACAGACTCATCTCTATGATATTCTGAAATAACAAGAATGATGCTGGTTTCCAAACCTCTGAGCACACGCTTCTGTTACAGAAAATGGGCAAGAAGGAGGGAATGAAAAGATCCGGGAGAAACAACTATCACTGCCTAATATTAACAGGATAGATATACCAAGAATTTATTTCTTGCATCAAAGACAAATTTAGAAACCTAAGAACAGCAGAATGTAAGCTGATGTAATCAAACCAGTCTCTTACAGGGAAGAAAAATATTGATCCAAAACCTGTGTGATAGGCATCAAAAGTTCACTCTTTATCACCATTATCTATGTTTGTTGGCAATACGCACATGACCTTGGGCAGGCCACTCAATTTTTCTGTAACTACTAAACTTAAAAGAAAATAATTCAAGAGTATCTTTGAACCAATACTGTATATGTAAACAGTTTTCTTAATCATGAAGATATTCTGTAATGTGCTACAGCAATTAAATCTACAGGAGAAATTAGCAGAGTACTAGAATTAAAAGGGAGATAAATAAGACTTTTGATAGCCACTCGGAAATGGTGTTCTGCTTCAGTGTGCCTTACTGTTTCCCCCTTGTCCAATCATCTTTTTACTTCTCCAGAAATTCCTTCATCCTGTTATTTGTAATTTTTCCTTACCAGCTCAGCTCTCTGCGCAAAGTCAAGAGTCCTTCATACTCCTTTAACTCTAGAACTTGGAGCTCCATCTTTCATCCTAACTCCTTGTATTTAGCCTGAATACTCTCTGCTCCATACCTTCATACATTCCGAATGCATCCTCTTCTGTTCGCTGAAGCAGACAAAACTAAGGCCATGACTTCAAAGCTGTCACTGCACTATCTCTTCTTCCCAATTCTTGCCTCATTCAAGTCCAGCAAGAAGGCAGCTGCAAAGACTGCTGCACAACTGGTTTTAGTCCTCTGCTGGCTTTCCTTTCCCTATCACTTAAAATACTTACCACTTGTCTATACTTCCAAAGCACTTTATGATCTTCTGTCTCGGCATACCTTCCCTTTGTTATCAGGTGGTAATTCTTACCTCCAACAGCAGATCCATGCTTTTCAAAACAAACAGCTTCTACTTTCTCCTATTCCGCCCCCCTTGCCTGAATTTACTCTGAACAGCCACACACTACCTCATAGCGTTCCAAAGTCTTCCTTAAAACTTTGTTAACATTCTTAGAGCAAGAAAAGAAAACCTACTTAATGCTCCATTGTTTCAGTGCACCACACCATTTTCAAGGCAAGGATATTATTTCAGTATTTTCTGCATTCCTTTTCCATTTGTCTGCATCCATCCCATATTCCTCCCATGTCATAAATTCTCTACATTGTACGTACTCCACTTAGCACAAAAAAGAAAAAAAAAAAAATGGCCATGAACTGGCTTTTCAGTCTCCTAATTATACAGCATCTCACAACTGTTTACAACCATTTCTCAGGATAAAAAGGCTTCGCTATGTCCTGGCTGTGGATAAAAGTTTAAAACAAATCGTGATCATTCCATGGACTTGAACTCTAATAATCTTAGTCCACAAAAAGTCAAAGAGCCTGCAATTAATTCAGGTACCTGTTTGCAGATACAGATCTCCATTTGTCCTGATAATCCAAGCGGTGTCATCACTTAGAGCTACAAACACAGCCTGCGGTAAAGCCTCGTACCAGTGGCGTTTTCCTTTTATAGTTACTTTTCCACAAGCAAATGCTTTGTTTGTCTTCTGTTCAATCTTCCAGAGAAGAGACCCTGTGTAAGGAGTTAAGAGAGAACATAGCATCACTTAGCAATTACTGTAACAGAGACTACTGACTTGTTCTTCCTACACCTAAACCAATGTGAGGGGAAAGGCAAGCCAGCAGCGTTAAACAAAAAACCAGAATTTAAAAACACTTGTAATTTTTTTATGCAAGCAAGATCAAAACAACGGATAACTTCTCCAGGAACTGCTGGAATGCATTTACCATTAGAGTATGTGCAGGTTTTAAACGTTCAAATGCAAGTCACTTCTCCTTAGTTATACACTGAAAACTAATGAACATTACCAGTTCCATGGGGCAAATAACCTTACTATTAAGAGACTGAAGTTCAAGGGGTTCATTGTAGCACTTTCACCTTTTACCAATACTGGTAGTAAATCATAACTTTTGTGGATCAGTTGTGAGTGACAAACCCCAGAACAAGCATGCTGTCCCATACTGCAGCAGGCAGTGCTGTCACCTGCTCATTACACAGCACTTCACGAGCAGATAAAACTCAGAAATGCGACTGCCCAAATCCATCCTGAGAACTTTTTCCCCTTCAATCAAATTAGCAAGGATAGCTCAGAAAGAAATCAAATGGAATTCCAAACTTGGCTGCTGATTAGCATTCATGCTGGTTCATACCAGAGCAGTACATTGTCCTATTAACTTCCTTTGAATAACTCCACAAAGTACCACTTGATTCCATTTCAGTGTGCACGGTTTAACACGCTCTTGTGTTAATACATCCACAGGCAACTGTGAATGCTAGAAATTTGCATGGAGTCAATGAAAAACTGGGTGAGTTCCTGAAATTGGGGGATAATAAGTACAGAGAAAACCTTTCACCCAGGAAATCTATGAGCCACTAACTGCAGTCTGAAACTACCAAGGACAAACATCTCTCCTCTTCTGCAGCCATCTGCTTCTGACCACTGCTAAGGACAAGATACTGAGCTGGCTGAACCTGTGGTCCTGCCTAGTACAGCCACTCCTAAATTTTTTTGTCCATAACAAAGCTCAGCTACAAATCAAATGCAACACCTTTCTTCTTAAAAGAAATAGTAAATCTTTCC
>NW_010400432.1:48201-62965 GCF_000710305.1 Buceros rhinoceros silvestris
CTTTTAGAGATGACGGGGGAAGGAAAGCAAGGGCAAGGCAGGAGACTGAGTAAAGAAAATGTCTGAGAAACTTCTATTTTCACACCAGTTCTGGAACAATCTGAAAGACCAAAACTGACTCAAGTTTATAACCAAAAAACCTGTTTAATTTTAATTCAACAAAATTCTCATCCCCACTACCCAGAACAAATTCACATGCAAATGCACCAAAATTTACTAAATGTACTAAAATTTAGTACAAAAAAAATTTATAAACAATAAACCAAGCCATACTCAAAACCAATTCTACATTTACAAGAAAAACAATTTTAAATCTGGTAATCATAAGCAGTTCTGTATCAAAAAACAAGGATTTGTATAGACAAGGAACCTTCATCTCCACCTAGCACTGAACTGCTGCTTCTGAAGTTCACTTTAAGCAGGCAGATGCATGATGAGAACTTCCCAAAATGCAATGTGAAGCTGTCAGAAAGACAGCCACTGAAAGTAGAACATGGTATGCAGAGGAAGTGAAAACAGTTATATGACCCAGTGTGACCTCTTATTAAAAAAAACAAACAACCAAAAAAACAAACCAAAACCACCACACAAAAACCCGAACGCGCACACACACACACACTACTTTTATATGAAATAACAGCCAAACAATGAAGTTTTGGTTAGTACTGTATTAAAAAGGTCCGTAAACTGCCTGCGTGGAAATTCCATATGCACTGAACTGCATATGCGATCTCAGAAGAATGACAAGTTTCACCTAATTAAATAAACAAGCCATTGTTAAAAAAACAAGAAAGCAAAGCAAAGCGAAGGCCGAAGTCTGTGCAAGGTCCCCATGTCGACGGTTTCAGGGAAGCAGAAGCCAACCGACCTGAGGGGGAAACTGCCACCTGCTGGACTCCATCCTCGAACTTCTGCCAGCGCAGGCCGGCGGCGGGCAGGGCGCTGCAGAAGAGGCTGCCGCGGTAGTCCAGGCACCAGATGTACTTCTCCGAGACGGCCAGGCTCAGGATGCCGTAACCGGGGCCGGAGTAGCCCATCCAGCTCTCTGCAAACTGAAACACCGCGCCGTCAGAACAGTGTCAGGCGCCTTCAAACCGTGCAAGACAACGACTGCATCAGCACAGCAGCTCCCACGTTTTGATTTTAAAAAGCTAGACTTAACGTTCTTAAGTACTGTAATCAATGAACAAATTTGTCTTGTGTAAAGTAAAACTACATCTGTCAGTGTTCTCCAGGATAGTGCGTACTGAGAAATAAGACTGCTAGAAGAAAAGTTTCAGCAAAACACCAAACAAAAGAAGCTCTCCACACTGTCATCTACCCCCAAAAATGAAAGAACATAAAGTAAATGGCAGATGCAAAAGGGAATAGGCCAGAATATTATTTACTGTCTATGAAGCGATAAGCAAAGGGAACGAGATAGCGGGAGTGCAGAGACAGCTAAATATCCAACTCCACCTCTCCGAGTGGTGCAGGAGCCGTATGCATTGCAGAAATCTGGGTTACAGACTGCTGTCCTGAATTTTGATGGCTGACATGAGGTGAACCCAAGCACTGCACAAATGAGCTATGATATAAGCACCTTTGGAGCTTTACTAAACATTCCAGAGTGTAAGAACATCACAAGCTGAAATGGAGTCTGCTACACTTTGGGCTGCAGTTGTTACTAGACAGGACACCTGTCTAGTATATATATAGTGTGTGTGTATATACACGTAGAATCAGACTCAAGGAGAAAAGACAGCGCAGAAAGAACCGTGCCTCGACTCTTCCACCCAAGGAGACCTTCCGGTGTGCTCTTTGCAACCGGTCTTTCCTATCCCGCATCGGCCTTTTCAGCCATCAGCACGCTTGCAGTAAGCGTGGGGAAAGCCCTTCCCAAATCTTCGTTCGCGAAGCCAAGCCATGATAATGATGGTGTGTATATATATATATATTAACTCAACCTTTTTCAACAAGTATTTGGTTGACCTCAATACAATAGATTTAAAAGAATAAAGAGATTTAAAAAGAAACAAAACCCCCACAGAACTGTATTTAATTCTTAAGACTTCTAAACTAAAACTAAAGTTTCTAAGCTAAAACTCCCAGTGATTTTTGCAATTTTACAGATCTTACAATTAATTTTAGTACTTCTTTTCTATAGGCTATATGAGAATTACTATTTCTTGACATGTTCACCCACAAAATAACAATGAAGGAGAGAGGGATAACAGAAAAGAGGAAAAATTACGACATTTTAAGTAATACTGCTGTCTAGAGCACAAAGACAGACTAATCCTTATTTTGAATATTTACAGGTAAAATGATCCTTAATCAGGGGCCGGCCATGTGAGATAATCAGCATTAACTCCCCATGAAGTCAGTTGAAGTTGGGAACGTCATCATGCAGAATATGGGCTACTCCAGACCTGAACGAGGAGCAGCCTTTGAGCATTACTTGGTTTTAGCGTTCACTCTTTAATGGATGGGTTTATGACAGCATTTTTGTTGAGCTGGGAATAAACATAGCCAGTGCAGCTTCACACTGCAAGCACACATCAACCATTCTGTGGATACACCGTATTTCTTAAGAGTTACGACACATAATGCTGCCGGCCTTTATGATCTGTTTACTCAAATCAAGCAAGAAAAAAATCGGTTTCCTAAAGAAGTAAAGGAAATGCTGCAATTCTGTATTTTAACTAAATTGAAAACATATACCTGGTCAGATTTTAACAGCGCCATTTCATCTAGGCTTATCTTGGCTGCATCCTGGGAACCAGGCCCAGCACCAACTTCAGGCATGCTGGTCTCCGAGGATGAATATGGTAATCCATGTCCATAAATATCCTCTTCATCACTTGAGGCAGATTTCTCAGTCTTACTTTCATGAGTGTCTGTTACCCATTCAGCAGTGCTGGTACCACATTTAGCTTTGATTGCACTTTCAAAATTCCATCCAGAAATGGAAGTGTTATCTGAATAAACATCGTTAGGGATGTCAAAGTGGAGCACAGAAGAATCTGAGAGAGCGCTGTGTATTAGAGAGAGCTGCTGGTCACCTTCCCTACCAGTTTCATCACTTTCCTTTAATGACAGTGATGTCTGAACACCAAGTGCACCGTCACATTCCAGAAACATTTGGTCTGTAAGGTCTGGCTCTTCGAAAGATTTTTCAGTATCCTGCAGCTTCATTTTATCTAAATTTTCATCTATTTTACACAATGTAGGAAAATCCTGCTCCTCCTCTCGGCTCAACTTTCCAAGACAGCATTCACCGTTTGCAGAAACCACACTACCATTACATTCACCATCAACACTGCTTGTCAAGTCTTCTGCGAGGATTGGAGGAGAGTCAGATGTCAAAGTATCTATAACAGTTGAAGTACCCATACCACTGTCACTGTTCGGAAGGTTCTGTAAATCAACCATATCTCCATTTTCTTCATTAATTAGTACAGTTGCAGACTCAGGAGACTGTAGGACACTGAAAGTTTCTGAACCGTTATCTTCTTGCAAGACTGTATGGGACTCCACACTGAACATGCTTTCCTGATCTGGAGATCCAGTACTCAAATGATCAATGCTGCCGCTCATTAGGCTGGAAGTCATGGAAAAGGAGTCTGCATTCAAGGAATGTGGACTATCACCAGAAAGCTGACGCTCATAAATCGGTGTACCTTCCAGAGAGCTGTGGTTTTTCCTGGCCCCACTTTCTGTTCTCACAAAACAAAATGAGAAAAATAATATTAATAAAATCTATTAAATTTCAATGCGAAGAGATTAAAATATTGTTATCATTGGGGAAAGAATAGAGTTAAATCTGAACTTCAACATACTGATTTCCTTCAACGTGGACACTAAATGATACATATAAAGCCCAAAAAGTCTTAATAGCAAAATATTTTAAAGTTGTAACACCAATATAGTAAACAATTGAATAATCACTCACACTATTTTAACAAACTAAAAAGCACAGCTAAGAAAAACACTGTCAAATATCTTAAATAGAATGAATAGACATTACACAATTACAACATAAAACTGGAAGCAGAGTCCACTGTGTGTTACCATCAATCCACACATTGGAACCTGAAGCATGTTTACATAAAGCAAAACAGAAGAATAAAACAAATAGATCTAAAAAGACTGAATGCATTTATCACTCTCAAAACAGACTTTCATGCTAGACATAAATGGCCCACCACAACTAGTCAAGTATCTCAAGAGCATGACCATGCAAAATAAACGAAGCATGTCAAACACACACACTCTCTTGTGTGAAACATCAGCAGTGACATGGTCTAATCACGAGCAGTGGCAGGGAAAGTTCTGCTAGACTTACCTTGTTTCTTCTTTTTTTTCTTTTTCACTTTAATTGGCTTTACAATGAGTTCTTGATCAAAATCTTCAGAGCTGATTGTGCTGAAGCGCTGTGAAGAAAGCTGACCTTCTCTCTGAGCTTCTGAAAGTTGTTCTGCACATATCATAAAGCTAGAGCCACTGTCCACGGAATTTACAGAACTGCTCCTGCTTCTTGATTCACTTACCACAGAGCAACCCCTTTTTCTTGTTTCATTGCTCAAGTCTCCCACTTTATCAAAACTTCTCTCCAATAGCGTTGGAGTTTCCAGATCATCTTTCGCTAAGTAAGAGTCATTTTTATCCCCAGTAAGGGAAGGGGAAGTGACCATTTTTTTATCTGTTTCCACTGAAGGGCTAGATGATAATGGGGTCAACAATTTGGGACTCGTATCTGTTAAAGGATTTGGCAATTTTGCATTCACATCTGAAACAGACCAAAAGAAAAATAAAAAGTATAAATACTAGTGCATCAAGTGAGTAGGGGCATAGTTCTTGTACAGCATTGAAGTAAAAAAGGCTTTATGCAATGGACAAATATCCTAAGTTCACAACATTTCAAATATCTACATATGTACACACACAATGTAAACTTTGTGTAAATAAATCTATACGAAACCATTTCAGTAAAATCAGTCTCCCAAAGCCTGTATCAAATTTCTATTAGCAAAATTCTATATTTATGTTTATGTAAGAAGAAAGTACAGGTCTTTAGTCTGCAAGAACAACTGTATCACACACTGAAGTGCCACCCTGTATCTTCAATTTCTTCATCCAAACACACAGTATCTTGAAAAAAATCAAGGAAAAATTACCAGATAAACCACTGTGGTAACTAGAAGAAAATATACTTCAAGAAGGCTCCTTTCAAATTATACTTGGAGGTTAAGATTAAAATAATAAAGTCTTCCTAGAAGTTCTTGAGTAAAGAAGTGCTTAAATGACTAAAGCTATCATTAACATGCAATAAGAAAGTTAAGTTCTCTAGCAGTCAGTAAGACTCCGTAACACACTTACAAGCATTTTGCCAGTAGAAAGCTAAGACGGAGTATTTTAAATGTAACTCATCCTTCTGTGAGTGAAACACGCTGGATAATGGGGTTTACACCCTTTATGACTGAGAAATCAGCAGCACCATCATTAAGGAAGTACTATCAATCCCTTTTAGAGAGTTCTAGTAACATAGATGCTGAACTGGGATGGCAACAAGTAAGAAAACGAACTCTCAAATTATTTTTTTAATTTTAGTACGTATTCTTGTCAGTTTTGCCAGTTCTTTCTTTTTCATTGCTGAGAAGGCAGAAATTTCCTCTGGAATTTCTGCGGTCACAGGTGGCACAGGAATCAACATACTCAGCTATCTCCAACCCAGACAGTTGGGACTGATTAGTAAAGAGAGAATCATGATCAGCATTCCAGATTGCTTCAGCATCACGGATTAGAACGTGGTCTCACATGCACAGATTAGAGATGCCTGGCTAGGATAATGCTGATCCACCCTCAAAAAAGGGAACCATAATTAATTTCTTAATGCTGCTGTTCTTACTGCGGCCAGAATAGAAGCTCAGATGAGCAGATAAATCAGATCTCTAAATATAATCTGCAGATATAGATAAGTAACCCTACAGAACCTGGTAGGTTTTTGTAATAACCTGAAGGTCTTTGTGTGGGGCTTTGTTTGTTTGGGGTTGTTGGGTTTTGGTGGGGTTTTCTTTTTTTAATATTAAAAAAAGGATGATTAGGAATCATGTTCCATAAGGTATATACTACAGTTTGCTAATCTATACAAACCTATTGATGACAGTCCTTCAGGTCTACTTGAAATTCTTATTATGTCTCTATCTCCCTTTAGGAGAAAAATCTCATTGTTGGTACAGGACACCGACACAATATCACCATATCCTTCCAAGCCACCAATCAAAGCCTATAAAGAACCAACACAGAAAGAAATAATTGGCATCATAACAACACTGTTCGGACAAGATGGTGCTCTTAGCAAAAGCGTTCACTGGAATTTAATCAACATAGTTACAGAACAAAGATTTTTATCTTATCAAAAAGCAAACAGAAAAAAGGAAGATGAAAGCGCCCTTTAATCATAACGTAGCTCATTTCTATACTAATTTTAATTCCATAGATCTATTCATTTTCTCTGGTCAAACTAGCAGCAACAATATAACAACGACTTAAAAAAAATATATACAATTTGGTGGCAGAAAAGAGCCACGGTACAAACGCGTTATACCTTTTTGACAAAAGATACTAGTTTGTATTCATTTTCATATGCACTTTTAAGAAGACAAAATAGCTAACAGTTCACTGTATACCAAATAAAATGTAATACTTGGTTTTTTGCAGACACCAAGAGCAGTAGAAGGGAAAGAATAAAGAATTTCAGGGACATTTTATAGGCCTAAAGCTTCTTTTTGCAGTAATTACTGGATTTTAGATTCATATATGCTTCAGACTTGATTATGATGTTAACACCTGGACTGAAAGCTTTAAATATATTTAATTTTTATATATAATATACCAAGCTAGTTTGCAAGTGTATCATTGCAATGACAACTTGAAGAGGAAGAGAATAAAGTAATCTTTGTTAGGTTTAAATATGAATTTAAATCATAGAAGTGTAATGGATAACCCAAAGTGAGCTTCATGGCATAGCATAAACAAATACAAGTAAGAAGCAAAACACGCAGCCACAAGATTTATCTACCTGATTCACAGTGTCTAGTAAGTAGATGCTGTATTCATTCCAGGTCAGCACCCATCCCTCTCGGAAAAAGCACGAAACTAGCCCAAGGTGTTTCTCTGGGGAGCTGTAACTTCCTCTGTCAGGCGGTTCCAAACGAGGATACAGTTCAAAAGTTTTTATTCCTCCAGCAAATACATCTTTCAATATGAACGTGGCCTGAACAGTTCCGTGAATATCAGACTTCCAGATACGAAGTCCAGGTCTGGCAGCAAATAGTGTCAGGTCACTCTGTTTACATAGGCCAGGTATAAAACACGCTCCAAATTTGCCAGTGCTAAAATGCAAAAGAATGTATTTCAAAAGCTATATGCTCACCTTAGAAGCAATTTTTAAAACCAATGGCACAAATTTACAACTGCAAATTATCAAAAATAAAAGTTTTGTGCTTTGATTAAAGTATTTATTCAAATGTCTGAAGCACAAATTCAGTTACAGGAAGACTAGAACCATGCTTCCTAATAAGAACAGTTTTCCCTCAGCTTTAGATGTCAGACACTACATCTATTAGGCATGTTACATGACTCCTCCTAATAAGCTTCATAGCCTTAATGGTACCCTTTGCCCACCTCAGCAAGATCCTACTATGCAGCCATCCTTCTCCCAGAATTAATAAAACAGAGGCACAACACTACAAACTATTGCTAAGAAACTGACAACCTCTACTTGTAAGAAGCAAGGAACAGACCTCAACTGTTAAAATCTTCATCTCTCTTCCATAAAAACATCACTACTATCACCTAAGAAACCCCCTCGTACATAAATAAGACAGTCCTTGGTAGTCCTCTTACTATTCATGTCCCTGAAAGTTACATTATAAACCTTCTTTGAAGAGTCAGTTTCCTCTACTTCCAGACAAGTCAGTCATGCTGCTCTAACAGTGGGTTCCCTCTTCCTTCATATCCAAGAAAGATTACACAATAGAAGATGCCAGAAGGTCGTACAAGAAGTTCATAGCCTTCAAATCAACTTTAAGTCCTTGCTACACATTCTCCCTTTTAATTTGTTTCAGTGCATACAAAAAATTGGGATGCTGGTTCACATCACACATTAGATGGACCTGATGGCAATGCTTGCTCAAGCTAAATCACAGTAAAACAAGAGGGACTGCAAAGGAAGTTTGGCAGTGATTTTGGTTTAGACAATGAGAAAACATCTTAAATATTTTTGCTTAATAGTGCCCTGAAAATATGATTGTAACATGTTTGTCACTATGTACTCTCTAAGTAGGTAGAATTGTCCTTTGATGCTTGAGCACCCATAGCTACTGTAACTAACTTTTTACAATGCATTGTATTAACCTCCCTGCCTAGGTCACTCTTTCTGTAATCCACTCTGAAAAGCTAGAATTAATAGATGTGCCTGCATCAAGATTTTATGAGGGTTACTTTTTTCTGGGCTGTGTTCCAACTTGCTTGACAGACTTCTCTTCTGTGTAAAAAAGTAGAGTCCGTTGTAAAGTAGAGACAAGCAGCACTTTCTGATTGTAATCCAACTGGACAATTGAAGATGGCTCTTCCAGTACAAGGCTGGAGTTGCAAATACCCTTTTAAAGATACATGCAATCAACAAGAGTCAACCATTCTGAAAATATAAGGTAATAACTAACACAGCAAAGAAATTAATAAGCCCAAGAAAAAGAAAACAAAGAAACAAACAAAAGCTTTTGAACTACTGTTGCACGAAGTTCACTTAATGAAGGAGTTAGATTGTGTGTACCACAGGGGCACAATGTGAAATTCAATTTCTCGGAATATTAGCTAATGCATTTCATTTGAAAGCAATAGAAACTCTAAGGCACATTATCTTCCTTTTTCTCCAGTGCCAGGTCACACGACTCTGAGACAATCATCTACAGACATTAAGCCTTTTTTTTTTCGTCAAACCAAATGAGGAACAGGCATAGGTAAATCAGGATGGCTGTTTAAACTTTTTTTCCATACAGAAATTAAAATTAGTACTTATTTTGTTGACGTCCCAGGTCTGAATTAATTAAGAAGACATTACAAAAATTCCATTTACTGGAAACATGCTAGTCACGGAGTAGAACCCAAACATCACTTTCATTCTCGACTCTAGTCCGAGATGCTGAACAATCCTAAAAAAGTACTTCATCAATATCATATATCAGTCAGCAATGGCACATCATTCAAAAGTACCCTTTCCAGACAAAAGAAAAAGCACTGGCTGAAAGCTAGAGGAAGATAGCACATCAGAAATGTGATAAAATGAGAAGGATCCCCTTTATATATATATATATAATTTTTTAGAAGAGGTAAAGCAGTTGTGAAGGATATCAAACGGCTTTCTTGCTGGGTGCGTGCACACTTGGCCAAGTGCACGCATACCAGTAAAGCAGTCCAACTAAATACATGATAATAAGCAATTAACTAACTGCTAAATATTTAAACACAGAGGCATTCTTTCAGAAAATTGTAATTGGGAATTAAGGTGTCTATAAGCAGGGCTCACCTGGTCTAGGTCTAGGGCAGAGTAGACAATCTTCCCTTTGTCATCTCCAGAGAATAATTTCATTCCATTAGGACTCCAAGCTAAAGCTGTAATGCTACTTTTGTGGATACCAGCAACGTCAAATCTCCGAAGCTGTGAAATCATACCAAAGCAACATAAGAATGAAGGGAAGAGAAAACACACACAAACCCTATTCAGTGATTTAAACTCCTAAGTCAGAGGTCAAGTATAAAAATGCAGGTCATTCTAAGTTTTATTTAGCACAAAAAACCTAAACAATCAATCAACAAAGCCATCATCAAATAGCTCGGTTGTTTGCTAAAAATGAGAAATTTCTCAAAAGCATTTTTATTAAATACGTATTTTGTAATGAAAAGCATGCTTTAGGAATTATTGCTTTTATAAGCTTAACATACGAACCCCAAAACATATTTGCAGATATTTCATCAGGCAAAATTACCTAGTTTTCACTATTACAAAGAATCACAACAACACCTTACTAGGAGTCGCCATACCGAACCTCACAAAAGTCTAGACAAATGCAAAGATCTACCTGTTTGTTTCTTCCAGGCAATGAAGACACAAGCTGAAAAACTGCAACCCGTCCCGAGGCTGTACCAACAGCAACCAGATCATCAAAACAACTCAACAGCTTTACAAAAGTAATAGATTCGCACTTCCCCTGTTGAAACAAACCATACATTAAACTCAGAAAGTCAATGAGTGACAAACAGCAGCTCAATTCTGAGCAACTCAGCTTCATCAGAAGAGACGAAAGTAAAAGTATTTACCTCAAAATTGTATTTTTTCATCTGGTTTAAATGTCTGCAGTAGAGATAAAGCATTCCAATGCTGCTCCCCACAGCAATGTAGTCTCCATTGGTATCAAGAGCTGTGAGGTATACCACGATAGAGCGAAAGCCTTTTTGGACCTTTGTAGGAATGGCATTGAGAAGATAATATAAGGGACAAAACTCCTTAAATGTAACTGGTGAAGCCACAGATGCCATAGCAAGCATTGGCACCAGCAATTTTAAGGCTGAAATAAACACATCTACTCAACCACATAAGGAAATCTGAAAGACAAAAGCAAAAGACACGGCATTAATTTCCTTGGAAAGCTGTTTATCAGAAAGCTACCATTTAGCAAGAAAAGATGAAGAAATTGTCAGGTTTCGTTTTGCATAAAGAAAAGCAAGTTAAACTGTTCTGGTGAATGCAAGTTATTCTTAGAAGAATCTTTTTCTTCATAAAATAAGCTTATTTCTTAGCTTCAGCCAATGTCTAAGGATATACGGTAACTACTAAATGTGGGATAGCCACCTTTTCTTGCAGCTGTGAGCTCGTCAAATTTGAGTTCAAATGCAGTATTTCTTCTCATCTGGCTAGCGAAAGAACAGTAAGGGCTCTGACACTGAACAATCCATGCAATATATTTCTTTATTTATCTGCAAACTCTACCCTCAGGTGTGCCTCAATGTGCTGAGAGCACACACTGCGAATACACCGTGTTAGAGTGGTGTAAGACCAAAGCATCAAACTAGTATCTATGTTCAACTCCTTAATGCCCTGCACCCCAAGAAAAACATGGTTGAAAAACAATGCAGTTAGAGCTACATCTGTTATATCATCAAATAACAACAAAAAAATAACAACAGTGTGAGAAGAGAGGGGCAATGCAAAAATGAAAGAAATTCCAGTTTGACAGACACAGGAAAAGAACCATATAGCAACTGAATTTAGAAAGATAAGGTACAAACAGGAAAAAGCACCATATGCCCATGTTTCCCTTTATGACTAAGGAAATAATTTCATGCCAATGAGCGACACACTAAATATACTCAGGGGACAATTCCGGTGTCTTTCTAAGAATAACAAAAATAAAGATTCTGTTTGCCTTCTTCAAGAAAAAAACATCACAGCTCTTCATAGTAATAATGTACTGGGATCTTCAGAAAAAGATTGTATGACCATGTACATTAAAATCTTTTAAAAAAATAATGAAACAGAGTAATTTTTCACATCATGGGGTAACAGTCTTGACAAGAACATTTTTCATCAGTAGCTACTCTCCTCATGGATGACTTTGGAACATGGAAAAGGAAAGAAACCATCATTTCTTGAATTTTATTTTGCCACGAGCAAGTCCGATTAGCAGTTGTTTAAGCCTGTAACATTGAAGATTTTTCTTAAGCTTCAGCAGAGTTACACTTCCTTAGAGAAATGAAAAACAGAAATATGACAACTGAAGTTAGAAAACCTTCTAAATGCTCAAAACTATTGAGCAAATATTCCTACTGCCATTTGTGTGACGTGTCCTATTGTGCCTAGTGCTTACTTCTGTAGGGACGGAAAACTATTTGTTGGCAGCTTCACATATTGCTTATGGTGTATATCAACTAAATTAGAAAAAAATATATAGCTACTTTGGTTTAATACCTCCATTACTGTGAAAAGCTCTGATGTCTCAGTTTTTCAACTATTTCACTCATTGTGCAAGAGGATTCAGCAAGCTGGCTTTGGGCCCTGCAACACATGCTGCCAAAGTACAATTCCACTAAATCCAAAGAGATTACTTGCATGACCTTACCCATTCAATCCCATGTTAGACAAGAACACAGGAATAAAGACTGTTTACTGGATCCATATTTTGTCTGTGTTACTGCCAGTAAAAAAAACCTGCCAGTAAATAAGCGAGCAGCAGTTACTAGATGTTCTTAATTGTGATAAATTTTACTGCTTGCTAGAGCTTAGAAATTAATTCCACTCCCCTCCAGTGTTTACTACCTGTCATGACACCTATTTCATAAATTATTACAAGGATTAGCTGATTAAGTGACAAAAGTATTTTTGAACGAAGAGTTCCCTTCACAGTTGTTTACTAAGTTAACCTCTGTGCATCACCACTCTTTTACAATATTTTTACACGCATCATCTACTTCCTATCCTATATTTTAGGTCTCCTGCCCTTTCCTTCAGCATGTATTACCATCTATCTACAGTCAACTAAATAAAGAGAGAACCTACTGCTAAAGCCTCTTGTTTGCTGTTCTAAACACGTTGCTTTGCCAGTTTAGTAATCTTACAAGCTGCTGGTCTGTCTTTCTTTCTATTTTCTAATAAAATAAAATCCAGTCTTTGTCCTGAGTCTCACACATACAAATCTTCCTCTGTTTCATCTTGGCTTTTACCACTCCCCAGCTAGTGCCTCATGAATTTCTCATATTTTGATTTTTAAGTCTCCTTTGTCACTCCTACAATTCACATCTGTCATCATCCGAAGCTGTTCTTGTAGCTGGAAACACTTCACACTCCCCAGCTGCCAAAGGACCTTGCAAGTCCTCAGATTCATCCTCCATCACTCATCCTTCCAGCTCAACTAAACTGTTAAGAACACAGTAATTCAGTACAAACTATGGAATTATGGAAAGTTATATTACCCAGAAAAAAAAATTAATCTTTCCTCTACAACAACCCTATCTGCAAGCTGATGCATGTTTTTTAAGCTTACACTTAATTTAAAAAGGGGGGGAAAAGGAGAGTTTGATAGGGTTCCCCCTCCTTAGAAACATTGGGATGAATTATTTCTTGTCATATACTAAGTTAAATTTAAAACTCCCAAACTGCTGCATAAAATTCATATACAATCTTATTTCAATATTCTCTCATAGCAAAGTTGTAAAAAAAAAAGAAATTAAGTTTTGTTCCCTATAATCCATTCACCCCGTACAATCAAAAAAGGTATTAACAAACCATAATTACTTGCCATCACACACAAATTAGTTTCATCCTTAGTGGTTTACACACTAACGAAACGAAAACACGTTACCGAAAGCTCAAATCATCACTTTACTAAAAATACTGCTAATTAAGTAATTATATCTACACAAAACAAATGTAAAAAGGACTAGAGGATTGCAGTGAGGACTATACATTCAAAAACTCTGCACAAACACCACAGGTCTCTGCTTTTGAGCCTAAAGCCTTCAACATTCCCCTAATCACAGTTTTGTATCACATGTAGTCTCTTTCTCTTCATTATCGGTTTTAGGATTATCCATTATCTGTTTTTCCTACTTCATTAGTCAAAGGCAAACAGCAGATATAATCTATTTTCTCAGCCAGATGCTGGAATCGGACACTGTCGGTCAGAGTTACTCTGAAGTACGTAACAGCCGTGTAGGGCAAATCAGCTTGGGCTAAGCAGCTATCATGCAGCAGAGATAAAGCACAGAAAACCACCTTATGCTGCACATCAAAACCAACCACCAGACAAAGACAACCCCTCCTTCTCAACTCCCAAAGCTCACAACAAGTTTTTAACTACTGCATTCAAGGCCATGTTTTGAAAAACGTTTTTTTGTTTTCTCTGGTCTCGGAAACAGGAATAAGGCTCAATGCTGCCTAAGAGATAATCCCACGGTTAAAAAGACAGGCACTGGTTAAGGGTTCAGTGTCAGGGTATGCCACAGATTGCAGGATGCTAAAGCTGTCACAGCGTTTCTCTGAGACCAAGCATCCCGTCTGTACAAGAGGGACAACAGGTCTGGGCTGTTGTTGGGTTTTTTTTTATTATTCCTTGGCATAAAAGCTTGATTTTAAGCTCTTCAGGGTATGGACAAACCCATATATACGACCACAGCTAAACGCAACAGTCTCTGATTTCAGCTAAACACTGCCCACTAAAAAGAAAAGCAGCTGCATTTTCTAATACACATTCTTAGCCTGAGAAGCAGGCTACCCAACTGCCACATCTCCAGAGCTCTTCACAGCAAAGAGCTACCAAGCAGAGGGGACAACACCAACTCACACCCCACTGAAACCAGGAGCTCTGCTTTCATGCGTCCGGTCTGCAGGGAGAGGACCAGCCCGCACACAGGTCGTGAGTACTTGATTAACACGTCTGTCGCTCCACACGACTCATAAAATGGTACATTTTTGGCTCAGAAAAGGTTTGGGGGTTTTGGTTTTGTTTTTAAAGAAAAAAACCCCAACCAACAAACCTAGATAGAGCAATGGAAAGGACAGGAAAAGGAGCACCTGGGCTCCTGCACGTGTGGGTACGCCAAGGGGGGCAGAGGAAATGAGGTTTCACTCACTCTGGTGGTCTTGGGGGACACAGTTTCTCTAGGAAATCTTCCTTCCTTAAGCGTATTTAGATACTCCGGCACATGTTTCAAACCATTCCCCGCT
>NW_010400433.1:0-300 GCF_000710305.1 Buceros rhinoceros silvestris
AGCCCCGGGGCAGGCGCACGGGCCACCGGCACTGCCTGGGAAGCTGCCCAAGCCGCCAGCGGTCTCAGTGCCTTTCACTGGCCGTGGGCTCAGTACCCCACGGCCAGGCTCTGCAGAGCCCGCACGGGCTGGTGGCTCTGCCGCCAGCGTCCCCACCGGCACGTTCTGACAGCAGGAGGCCGCTCCCCTGGCACTGCTGCCTCTCTCCTTGCAGGGCAGAGCCATGGGGCAGAGGGCTGGGCAAGCAGGAGAGCTGGCAGTGGCCGGCACAGCCCCGATGCCCAGCAAAGGCCAAACCCC
>NW_010400433.1:516-817 GCF_000710305.1 Buceros rhinoceros silvestris
TTCTCGGGTCGCCGGAGGATGGCCCTGAGCACCAGGCTGGGCAGCCCCACGCACCGGCTCTGCAGGTGGATGGGGAAGATTTCCAGCGCACGGGCCAGATCTTCTTCGCTGAGGTCCTCACAGTCCAGCATCTGAAAGAGACGCAGGAGGAGCTGGCAAGGTGCAGTGCTGTCTCCACTCCTCGGCTCAGGGCAAGGACACCAGGGCAATACCCAGTCTACAGAGAGGCGTCAGGAACTGTGGAGTGCCCCCATGCCCCACACTGCTGGTTGTTCACCTGCTCCCGCATGGGACCAACTGG
>NW_010400434.1:0-4473 GCF_000710305.1 Buceros rhinoceros silvestris
CCTGCTGAAAACAGCTGAAGTGTGTCCCTTCTCATGAAACAGTATCTTCAGGAGAGTGAGACATTGCAATCCCAGCTGCAGAAATCCCTCAGGCAGCACTGCAACACCACAGTCAACCAGCTGTGAGCCAGGAAACAGTACGGTTTCCGTTACTTCACTACGTCCAAAAATCACCAGTCTATCATTTCCATCAGTTATCTTTATATAAAATTACATTGCTTGTATGAATTCTGTGTATATTGTATACTTTTCAGAGACCAACACACCCCTTTCTCATTAGCTGCTAGCTCAGAAGGTGCTTATAAACAACTGGATGCCATAAGATTTATTGGATTTGTGATCACAAAACGTAGGTGATTTAAGGTATACTTCTGATTATTTTGTTCAAAAGAATAACTGAGGAACTCCAGATATGCACATTCACTTTAGGGAAGACTGAGAATGCTCTTTTGGTAGATTTTCTAAAAAGTCGTAAAGAGAAACAGCTCCAAATTTTATATTCGAACATGCTGCGTGAAAGTTTACACTCCATACGTGATACTTGAATCGTTTTACTATCTGCTATATATACTTTTTGGTTAGACTAGTTGACTTTTCTGGGATTGTTTTGTTTAGAAATACAGAATAACATTTTCATCTTCTTCTACCTTCTAGCAGAGAAATTCATGCTATCTTGAAATTGTTGCCAGCGACTTAAACTCCTTGGCAGTAAAGTGTCTGTACAACTTAAATAGTTTAGACAGGCATTCCTCTGATAATTATAATTCTAAATCTTTTCTTTTCACAGCAATGTTTTATCTATTTTGCTGAAGCAGTAGATTCAAGGCAACCCAATCCCACACAGTAAAGGCATTTACTTTGGAGAACAGTCCAAAAGGTTAATTACTTGAGAACTGAAGTTCGTGAAAGAATACAGGTGCCTAAACCATAGTACTTTAAATATTTTCAGAAGGAGGCCTATGTGGCTGTGCCATAGTGAACACTATGTATGTGCTAATGTGTTGCTTTAGCAACTCTAATTATCAAGTTTCACTGTATATTGATCTATATATTTCCAAATTATCTTCCTACCTGCTTTAAGGATGTAGAATTAATTTCATTTCAGCTTATTGCTGAAATAACATTTCAGTTTATTGCAAGTGGCAGCATTTGCTTTTAAAATAGAGATTTTCTGATAAATAAGGAGTTATGCAAACTACTATCCACACTTGTAGATGATTTTTTTTGTTTGTCATCCAGCTTTCCCCTTAACCACACAACGTTCTTCTCTGTAGATTTAATTGAAGGTTCTATCTTGTAATTACCTTACTTCAATAGAGGTCGGGTCGAACTTGTAATATGATTTTAGTATTTGGTTTTAATTAGGACAATTATTGGTAATTGACCTCCACTTAGCAGCTTTTAAATTAAATATAGTTGTTTCAGTTGCTGGGCTTATTAGGCAAGAAGCAGCAAGACTTTTGTTGCCTCTCTTCATGCTCAGCCTTCACACCTACACAGGGTGGCTTGCTCTGCACTCACTTCATCCTCTCCACGGAACCACAGCTGCAATCTCCCTAGGAAAGGGTTTTAGTCCTTGTTAGGGAGATCATTTCACCGTTAAACTCTCCCTCACAGCCAATCGATTTGTCAGATCAGAGGCCCCTCTTTTGTGAAATCCTCTCTGAACTGCCGCTGACAGGGTTTGGCCAGGGTCGGCTGCCTTGTAAATCAAAGGCAAAAATAACTTAAAGGAGAGGGCTAAAGATTAACGCAGGCAATATTATCTGCTAGTCAAGGGTGAATAGAAATATGTTTGATACAATATTCTTCCAGGTTTTTCTATGCCAAATCCCCTCCACTATTCTCCCCATGATATTTGGAAAAATTTAAAAAGTTTTAAAAAAGAAGGAAGACAAAAAATAGTTTTATAAACCATTGATATCTAGACAGCTGTTAAGACTGGCACGTGAAATCACAGTGGCCTTCAACCAGCAAAACCTTAGCAAAGATTAAAGACTATCAACCTCTGCTGTAAGATATCAATACTGACAGACCTAAAATTGCATTAAGGACAGAAAGACAACCTGAACTGTATTGATACAGAAAGCCTCATATTCAATGAGCCAAATAACCCAAACATGAACAGTAGGACGCAGTTTAGGGGATACTGAACTATTCTACAATTGCAAAGCCAAGTCTCATTGTGTTTAAGCCCTGTATTCTAGACACTCAAAATTTCAAACTCACTTATAAAAATTTTGAAAAGATTTAGTATATTTACGTTTATGTTGTCAGAGCTCTTTGAAAGTACTTGCTAATATGAACCTGTGAATTCAACAGTAGTACAGGAAAAAAAACCACTTTATTGACTGGCTAAAAGCACCAGACCACAGATGTAAATTAAGACTTGACCTGAGGTTTACTTATATTGATAAACTGACTCAATTAAATTTGCTGGATTCTGACTAAAGTCATGTAGAACACAGAAGTAAGAACATTCTTGTTTTCCTTGTGGTAGCTGACATGGTGCCCTGTTAGTTTACAAGAACTACACCAGCCCTAACAACTTCTTTCTGCAAGACAAGAAACTGGCCCAGTATTTTCCCTGAAACTTTTCTTTAAAGGAAGTTTTCTACAGCAAGGCAAGTTCTGGAATCATTTGACTCATTGTGACGTACTGCTGAGAGTACTGGCACACTGTTGGTTCACAGGGCCCAGGCACGCACATCTGAGATGAACCTTCCATGAAACATCAGGCTATTTTTTTTCACCAACCTCACATTATATTCTATTTTCTAATGTAGAAAAACCTGGCAAAAAGTCCAGCCCTTATACATCAGAGGAAAGCAAATGTCAGGTCACAGAGAAGAAAGGGGGCTCCAAGAAGCTGATGGCCGGTGGACTTGCATGGTTTGGGAAGCATGAAAGGGCAACCTCTTTAAAAACTGTTCACAGCTAATGTCTACACAGAGGCAACTGCAAAGCCATTTCCATACGGTTCATTCTCTACCGTGAACAAATGTAATTTGTTCTGCTGAGCTGAGCCTCTTCTCATTTCAGCTAGCATTTTCCTGTAGCTAACTGGGAAACCCAGCCCACTGGCCTGTAACTAAAATCAGTTAAAAGCAGCATGACAGGCTGCATCCATTGCAGGAAAAGCAGCTTTTCACAATCCATTCAGTGACAGAAAGCAAAGGCAGCAGTAATAAAGGGGCAGTAAGGAAAGAGACATCTTAACTTCTCAGGAAGCAGCATAAAACAGCTCAGATGCCAAATTATGTTGCTTGTTTGTAATACAGATCCCTCAACACACTTCAGACACCACTGTGGTATAATCTGCAAAATGCAGAAGAAAGAAATTTCCACATATGTGGAGATCTTATAACAAAAAGAAAAAAAAAGAGACAAAATGCATAGGAAAAATCTCAGTGTGAAATTCTCTTATTCTGCACATATACTATAAATACAATATACATAATAATACACACATAAAAATCAATATAAGCATATTTTTAGCTAGCTACCTTCCTACACATAAATAAAGTAGACTTCATTCTAGTAATACTGGTAGGGAAAAAATATGTGTTTGATCAGTCCGGATGCTGCTTATCATTTCTCTCCAATAATTACACTAGAACACAACATAAGCAATTGGCAGACTCTTACGAAGTTCATCTCCACTGTAACATAAGAAAGGCTACTTACAACAGTTTATTTACAGTGGAGAACTGTTAATCTCAGTAGCACAAATTAAGTGGCACACAGCTGAGAACTGGAAAAAACATGTTTTATTTCACCAATGGAAATGTTGGTTAGTAAAACACACTTATCCTTCAGAATCAAGATGGGTAGATATGTATATGAATATAAATGATGTGTGATATCTTTGTAAAATTAAGAAATAGCCTGAATTCTGGCACAATCAACTTGAACCCCAAATCTTTCTTTTATAAGTCCTCAGCCCTAGTACAACTAGAAAGAGCAGAAGGTATGCAAGCACATAAGTCCAGCCCAAGTACACAGATTTAGATTACTTGACTGAAGTAAAGTTTTCTAATTATGTGACTCTGAATGTTTTCTATTTGCATAAACTGAAGCAAACAAAAAAAAAGAAAATGCAAGAACTCAGCCTTTCTGGCTGGAGCAGAATATAGTGATTCTGTACCAAATCTACTAAACCTTTCCTAAAGAAGGGCTGGAGGTTGTTTGGAAGCTTTTTTATATGTTTGATATTCTGAGAATTAGTGTTATGGCATCACATACCACCACATTTTGATCACTGAATATGTCTGTGTAAACAGAGGTACTTGGAGTCATCAATAGTAAGAACATTTCTAATACTGTGCATGCTTCTGCAATGAAATGCATTTGCATAAAGGCCACAAGGAGGAAGGAGGAGGATAAATTATACAATTTCTTTATCTACTATTAATTTCCTGAAAAGAATTTTAAAAAAAAAAAAAAATCTGGTCTTCTACACTGAGGCATTCC
>NW_010400434.1:4529-20895 GCF_000710305.1 Buceros rhinoceros silvestris
GCATTCCTGTGACTGACTTTTTACACAATGGAGAAAAAAAAAAAAAGAAAAGAAAAAGGAAAGATCATCTGGTTCTCAAAATTATGAGAAAGCCTTTTTGGCCTGGTTTCAATAGGTAACAATTTATAAGAACATTTATAGCCTTTTCCCAGACTAATAACATTTTCAAAGCTAATCCTGTATTGCTCCTTGGCACCTCACCATCAAAAATATTTTACTAAACATACCCACCAAAAATGTACCACATTACACTCACTCTGTGCAACAGGATACAGGTGTATTTCAATCTACTGCAGATACAGCTATACATCACAAGGTACTATGTTAGCTGTAAAAATGCCCCACTTGAAAGGAAAAGCAGCAAAAGTGACTGATATCACTAAGGTGTTTTATGAGTAGATGCTATTGTGTCTGTGGATGTTGCATTTTCACAATCTTTTTTCTCAAGTGTAAGTGGGGAAATTAAGTAATTTCTCAGCAAGGGATAAAATTGGGAAAGTATATTCAGAAAATTGAATAGGGAGGGGTGTATTTTGTCCTTTTTGTAAAGGAAGTTTCTATTGGTTGTTTTATCTGCTTCTACTTAAAAAGGGGTTCCCAACCAGGCCTGATGCTGAATTTTTTTTTTTTTCTAGTGTCCTAATTCACAAAGAAGAAATATTTGCCAGTAACTACAAATGACATTGTTTGTTTAAAAATCATAGGACCCAAACACACACCAAACTACTTTTAACAGCTGGTAAATTTGTTCTATTACACAGCAACATTCTTGTAGGCAAGTGCTGAGTACCCCAATTCAAACAGAGTAGTTAAAGCATGTCTTTACAGGCAAGCATATGAACAGTTTGTTTCTTTTTAACTCAAATGTCATGAAAATAGAAGAATTAAATATGTAAAATCTAGGTACTTTTGAAAAGAAAATTTAAAAACCTTTTATTACTTGAGCTGCTCGTCTGTAAAACCAAGGATTTCACAGCAACAGGATTTCTGACCCTACTACATTAATAACAAGCCCAAACCCCAATGTAAATGAAAAGAACAAATAAAACTGATCTCACCCATGCAAAGAACTAGAAAGTCCTGATGAGATATGGTCTTGACTTCCGTTATGTATGGGAATTGCAAGGAATCCACCTCAAAATGTTTTGGGATTACACTATTACCCATTAGTCGATTCGATGTAGTGGTACCACAACATAAAATCAGCAGTTGTTTCTCCTTACAATGAAATATATGGCATTTTTTCTCTCTTGGAAGAAAACCAGAAAAACCTAAATCGCCTCGTCCCCTTTTTCTTCCCTGAACAACAACCAACCTCCCAAAAACCTTACTCATCATTAAGAAGGAAATTCCCTTCCAAGCCCTCCTGAATCTCTGAAGAAAACCTCCACTCTGAGATGCAGTCAACATTTTGCTGGAGAAAATAAGTTATAAAGACAGATTTCAGTATCTGGTAACCAGTTTCTGCTTAGCACAAAGGAGAGACCTCCCCACCCCCAGCACATGCACACAAAATACACGCTTTGTGCAACAACAACCAACATGTGACAGTGTATTTATTTTTCACAAAATACTTAGATATGGGTGGTAACTGGTGCCAAAAGGAATTTGCTAAGTGTGAAAATTATTATTTCAAGACTTGATTCAAGGATTAACATAAGGACATGCTTATGTGCACCCACCAACAAGGAGTGTCTGAGAAAGTAGAATGGGCAAGCTTTTACTGAGCAAGGATGCACAGGTGTCTCCACAACAATTACCATTGCATTATATTGTTCTAGGCTATTTTCATAACACCATCATCACCACCATTGTATCTGTGTCTTTTCTAGCATATGGTAAACAACAATCAAATTTGCCAGAAGTACTTTCACCTTTCCATTACCACAATAAGTGGCGTACATCTTCTTAGATGGATGAGCTTGGATAAACTGCAATAGAAAAGCAAAAAAAATTAGACTCATTCTGACCATACATTTCTTGTATACTCATGCCAAAGAACAAGTTACCAAAAATCAAAGCCCGTTAGATGTGAGTAGGGGAAAAGGTAGAGATAAGTGCCCAATTCCTGTTGACTTTTAATGGAGATAGAGTGCCTATTCCTACAAATGCTTTTGAAAAATGTTTCCTCCAGATAGTTTCCAAATGGTACCAAGTCAATTCTGAAATTGAAAATAAATGGCAATAATAATTTCTCAATCCTTTAATAATATGTTTCATCAATGATAATATAGCCATCTCTGTAGACATTGTACAATATGAATATGGTCTCTCAACACCATTATTTTCAGGTCTGAATTCCAAAAATATGTGTATTCTTGTTTATGAAAAACTGGTTTCTTTCCAGTGCACAGTTCAGATTAAATGCCAGGGAAAAGACCTCAAAGACCTCATGAACATACGAATAGTTGCACCGCCAGGCGTAATTGTTTTCTGATGCATAGTGGGTTGCCATTTAACACATTCCCTGGTGGAAAAGGTCTCGATTTAAAAAAATAAAATAAAATAAAATAAATAATGTACATTTCTTCTGTTAAAGCAAGGAGCTTGTATGCTTGTGATAACAGTACAGTAGCATGGCAGAGTATTAATGCATTATTTTCTGAAGCAAATTGCCTTCATTTTCACCATGCATAGCTGTTCTTAACATGTGAAGATATTAACTAGATCACGTGGGACAAGAAAACCAATACCAGAACGAACAGTTTTAAGTTATTCCTGAACATTAATCAACCACGTACTTACTCAATTTCAATAATAGCTGATCTGATGATGACGATCTAGTAAAAATGTCAATTTACAAATCATCATCCCATCAACTAATTTTGTTTCATTTTAAAGTGCAGAAGGATAAGTAAAAACCTTTTTCACCGGATAACCTTGAAAACTGGGAAGTTTAAATTGAGTGCGATTTAGTAACACAAAGTGGCACATAAATTTTTCACAAGCTTGGGAACAGGTTATAGGTTGCCTATAAAGGAAAAAGTGGGCATCACCTCAAGCTGTCACCCAGCCATCTTGGACAAGTAGACACTCAGCAATAGGCTACATACAACTATAGTGTTTAGACATTCATATCACAAAGGCTTTTAATGTAGAGACTGACATAAAATGTAAGGTTCATAGGAAAAAAGAAAGCTTTACTGAAGAAAGAAAGGAAGATTTTGACCTCATGAAGCAATAAATCATTTACTAAGTAGTTAAGTGGAAGAGATGACTCCAAGTAAAACAAAGCAAAATTCACACATTTACAGAAATAAAATAACCTGTACTCTAGCACAGAGAAAATTACCCTATCTCATTTCTACAAGGAGAAAATTTGAAGGACTCTGGAATGAAAAATTAATCTCGCTTGTGTCCAAGTCTGCCTGCAATTTGTTTTGTCTCAATTAAATTCTGGCCACTGCTTTTTTGGAAAACCTAGGATTATGAAGTGGGTTACTGTGTCTTTGCTGTTGCAGGGAAAGGATGCTCAAGCCACATGCACATACCACTGTACCAAAACAATTTTCTTGATCTTCCGGTAACCCTCCTACTGGTGCCAAAGCAACACAACTTCGGAAGACATCTGATGTAAATGTAGGTATAATAAAACACTTAGAGGAGACAATTTATGACACAAAGTGAAAGAAGGGAAAATATGTCTGGAACTGAAAACTCATGGGAACAGGAAAAGGGAAATTGAAAGGGAGCGTAGTAGTTGACAGAGCAATCTCATTATGTGGGCAAAGTGGCCAGGATCAGGAACTGGAGATGGAGAACAGGATATGGAGAAAGTGGCAGGACATATGAAAAGCCAGTGCTAGAAGACACAGCTGAAACCATCTTGCCAAAAAGCCTGGCAAGAAGAAGTTGAGTCAAGATGGGAAAGAAGATATAAGAAAAAGCGTAAACTACTAGAGAAACAGTGGCAGAAGATGTACGAAACAAAGAGCTGGAACACAAAAGATGACTAAGTCTAGGACAGGAGACTGAATTTTGTACTTGAGAAGTATAACCATGTACTTTATTCTAGTATTTGCCTACCAGGGCATACCGTTTGCTACAACTCAGAGTTTAGCCCATGTAACTGACACTTAGCACTCCTTCTGTCAACAGACTACTGATCGACAATATGTTTATCTGTTTAACACGTCACTTAAATAATCCCAATTTCCAGTACAATCTCGGGGTCAAGGGCATAGATTTGCTCTCCTGGTACACAAGATACACAATAAACTTTTGAGACTCTTCTAAAAAGTGAACATACAAAAATTACTTATAAAACTTTTGAGCTGCTTTCAGCTGCTACAATTCGTCTGTTGTTTTTACTCCACTTCCCTTTATTTTCTGTGACTTTTTCTGAAGTCTTCTGAAATTCTCTCTCACTCCACAATTCTGACACATGATGTTCTTCAGTTTCCTTAATGACCGAAGAGAGATGAGAAGAATAGCAATGTGCTTAATGTTCAGCAAGAATTTATAACTATACCATCAAGTCAGTCATGACCTTACAAATTTCCATCAGTAGCTCTCCAGGGCTAGCTCCAAACTATAATAGCAAAAGAATTCATATTCAAATACACTGTCTATTAAGTCATCTCTTTCACATATTATTGCTACACATATTGTTTGGCTATTATAGATCACTGTTATTTAAGTAGTAAGAAAGACTATGAAGTTCAATAGTGACTCAATAAGCAGAAGACAAAGTAGCAAAATTGTCATTTTGTGTGGATACAATTTAGTAACATCACAACCTTCACACACTACCTCACATTTGTAGTGTTTGGATATAGCATTTCTGTACAATACTCTCAGTTACTTCACTCCATTCAAAGCAGAACGAGGTGAGGATGATAAAATGCTGGAAAAAGCAGAGTAGTCCTGGGTCCAGCAGAATCAGGAGTCAGTGAAAGAACAGCTTGTTTCAGCTATAGTCACAGCACAGATATCCTCTGCATCCCTCTTCTCATTTCACCTGGGCAGTTGCTCTAAACCGAGGACTGAGAAGTCACTTCCCAAACGGCAGCAATGCATTCATGGGTCCTATTCCCTTTACAAATCCTGTAAATACATTACTCATCAGCCATCGTACGTATGATGCCAGAGAGTATGAGTAGATTTGTGAATCCAATCTAGATACAAAACAGGAAAGGTGTGATTCATGGATAGAAAAATGTATTCTCAAAAGAACATTGCTGAAAGGAAAACTGAGTAATTCTGCTTTAAAAACAACAAAAAAAAAAAAAAAAAAAAAAAAAAAAAAAAAAAAAAAAAAAAAAAAAAAAAAAAAAGAAAAGAAAAGAGAAGCAGCTGTGGCTAAATCAGGTCTCATTTCAGCCTGTTCCTCCTTTAAATCCTTTAAATCCCTTCACCTGGCCAGAAGCATAGCAGGCTGATCAGCAGTCCACCACTGTCACATTGCTTTATTGGTTTGCTTCCAACATCTCTCTTCCAGAGGAAGATGCTGGCTTACTTCAACCAATTTAACTGTCGTGTTATGTGCTGGAGGAATTGAACTCTTTCTGTCCTTTGCCCTGGATGACCCTGTGCCTATGGCTCAACTTGAAACGGAGATGAGCCAGGTGCTCCTTAGGTAATAGGACCAACAGGGAAACATCAGTGAAATATCTGAAAGAAATTAAGGAGTGTTCCTCCAAGAAGTAGATACAGCTGACAACCCAGCTGAAATGCCTCTACACCAATGCGCGCAGCATGGGCAATAAACAGAAAGAGCTGGAAGCCAACGTGCTGTTAGGAAGCTAAGGCTTGATTGCCATTACTGAAACTTGGTGGGATGAATCCCATTATTGGACTGCAACTATTGATGGCCACAGGCTATTCAGAAGGGACAGATGAGGAAGCAGGGTGGAGGCATTGCCCTCTACATCAAGAAATGGATAGAGTGTGGAGAGCTGACCCTGAAGAACAGCCATGAGCAAGTCAAATGCTTATGGGTAAGAAACAGCAACCAAGGAAACAAAGGGAGTCTTGTGGCTGGTGTCTACTGCAGGAGACCAAGTGGAGCCTATTGAAGCTTTCTTACTCCAGCTACAGGATGTATCTCACTTGCAGGCTCTCGTCCTGCTGGGGGACTTCACCCACCCCACCGTCTGCTGGAAAAGTGGTACAGTGAGCTGTGGGCAATCCAGGAGACTCCTGGAATGCATTGAGGATAACTTAAGCCAGGTGATAGACAGTCCCAACAAGCTGGATGCGATACTGGACCTGATGATCACCAGTGCAAGTGAGCTCATCATCAATAATGTCAACGCTGGAGGCAGCCTGGACTGCAGTGATCATGCACTGGTGGAGTTCACAGTGCTGAGGGATATAGGTCAGGTGAAGACTAAAGTCAAGACCTTGAATTTTAGGAATGCAAACTTCCAGCTCTTCCAGGAGTGGAAAGCCAACCACATTCTGGGCTCCATCAAAAGCAGCATGGCCAGCAGGTAGAGGGAGGTAATTCTGCCCCTCTACTCCACTGTGGTGAGACATCACCTCGATTACTGCGTCCAGCTCTAGGGTCCTCAACACAAGAAGGACACGGACCTGTTAGAATGTGTCCAGAGGAAGGCCACAAAGGTGATCAGAGGGATGAAGCACCTCTTCCGTGAGAAGAGGCTGAGTGAGTTGGCGTTGTTCAGCCCAGAGAAGAGAAGACTCGGGGAAACCTAATTACAACCTTCCAGTATTTAAGGGTGGCCTATAAGAAAGATGAGGACAGTGTTTTTAGCAAGGCCTGTTGTGACAGGACAAGGGGTGACAGTTTTAAACTAAAAGAGGGGAGATTTAGACTAGATATAAAGAAGAAATATTTTACGCTGAGGACGGTGAAACATTGGCATAGGTTGCCCAGAAAGGTGGCAGACACTCCCTCCCTGGAAACATTCCAGGTCGGGTTGGATGGGTCTCCAAGCAACCTGAGCTAGTTGAAGATGCCCCTCCTCACTGCAGAGGGGGCTGGACTAGATGACCTTTGAAGATCCCTTCCAACCCAAAGCATTCTACGATGCCATGACTTTATGATTCTATGATTCAAACCTTTTTCCTTCTAAAGCTTTCATACATAAAAAGAGTTATTCATACATTAAAATAATTTAGGTCTCAGCTTGCTAAGGGAGCAGCTGCCTTTGCTTTGCTTCCCCTAATTTGTGGAGTTGTCATCAGCAAAATTTCTTCTTTCTCTATTGTCAGCCATGGGTATCTCTTCTCTACGGGAAGTCCCTCAGCCCTTTTCCCTTCCCCAAACATCCATCAATCTGGTGGACATGACATGCACTTGCTGCCAAAAGCGGTGAGGCAATGGCAAACTGATGTCACACAAGGTCCCCGTGCAACAGAGCAGCTGTGTAGGTCTTGGGCATTTCTACCCCTACATTATACCTTACACTTGTATTTTCAAAGTGTTTTTTGGCGTCTGCTCCTGAAGAAATCCTGCAGTGAGTGATCTGCAATTAGGCATGGATAGTTAAACAAAGCTCATTTCATATCAGAGCAACTCCCCTGAGTCCATCCTGGCAGAATAGACATTATGAAATCAAGATGCACTCTGACAACAGCAGGCACGTACCCTCATTTAAGGGCAGTGAACAACATGCAGTCACTGTGATGAAAGTACGTCACTGGGGGAACTGCCAGGCTCACTACTGGAGTACCATTTGCCTGTCAGAGGAGCCAACCATCTGTAGGTACCAGTGACAGCCTCTGCTGGGCCCAATCTAGCATTCATGTGACAAGTATTTGTTTCAGCTCTCCAGAGCTTCATAAGTTAGATTTGATGAAAATCACTCCAGGAGCCTGTCTGCATCCTCTTGGACTTGAGACAACAGGATTCCTTGTGACTGTCACTAGGCTTTCTTATTAACCAAGTGTTATTAACCACTTCTTTTTATTCCTTTGAGAAGAATAGTATGTATATTTTCTGACTGATACTGTTTTCTGACTGATACTGTTTTCTGACTGATACTGTTTTCTGACTGATACTGTTTTCTGACTGATACTGTTTTCTGACTGATACTGTTTTCTGACTGATACTGTTTTCTGACTGATACTGATATTGTTTTAAAACAATAAATTGTACTCCAAACACCATACTGAATAATATTCCTGAGTGGCTGCAGTGTTTTTTCTGCAGCTAAGACAGCCTGGGTAACTCCACTGTCCCACATGGCCAGAGAAACCTGGAGGCACACATCTTTCTTGCTCCTCCGGTTGGCAACCATGTCCTTCAGTAAGACAAGAACACCCCTCCACTCCCAGGGAATCTGCTGCGGACCAACCCTGGCTCCCTCTTACAGAGAATGCAGGTCAGCATCCAATTGATCTCTTCTCAGTTCGGATGTCATGTTTCCCTAGGAAGGACAGAATGTGGAGGAAGGAGACTGCTCCTTCCGTCCAGGGCAGCAAACCCCACCTGTGGGAGGAGAAGCCACCTCATGGCAGGACATGATGGAACAATGCAGAGACAGAATTTGTTGCAATCCAGAAAACAGCAAACTCTGTTTTCCACTGACGTGGAACCAAGTTGGGATGCTGTTGCGGTTTAGGATTTTGGCTCCAGGGCAAGGGAGGCTGTCCCCTCCTTGTTTGGGTTAGAAAAGAGGTTTCAACTTTTTCTTACTGCATGCTTAGGTAGCATGGGGGGACAGGCCCCTGTAACTGACTTTATGAAACACAGCACCCCAGCTTGAACAATAATTTATCTCACTTCAACTGGTCTGCAAAGTCATTGGTGAAAAGATAGTAGGATGGCAGATTACAATTAGAAAAATCTAGCTTATTTTGGTCCTTCCTTATGTTCTGCCAAAATATTGGTGGATATTCACTGACTCAAGCGCAGAAAGGCATCTTTTTTAAACACTTGAGGCTTTTTAAGTTCTGCCGCCCCACCTTAAAACATAGTTTCCTCACCAGGATTTTTAAAATTTTTATATTAGCAGTTTCCATCACTGAATATCACCTATCTTGCACATTTTAATTTACCTTCAACACACCTTTGAGGGGAGTAAGTTGTGTTGTTCTCACAGCACAAGTAAGAAAACTGAAACACAACCAACACTTTGGCCATTTCCTCCACAGTCTTGTGGAGTCTTGCTTGGCTGTGCCAAGCAGAATGACACACTGACTGCCAGGAGTGTCGCTGGATTCACTACCTGCTGGCACTGGCAACTGCCTATCATGTTCACAGAGAGCACAAAAAGCATGTCTCTACTTCCATCACTCTTCTAAAAGTTTTTGAAACTCTTCCAAACCAGATGATAGAACTGGATTTAAGTGAGAAATTCCTCAAAGGGAGGGGAAAAAGAAAGCCCAAGAAGTATCATATTAAATTTTGTGGTTAAAGAAACTCAAATTTAGGCAAGCATGACTGAAGCAGCCGTGCACATCACCTTATCACCTAAATTCTTCCACAAAGTCTGTTTTTACAGTTATTTTTTTTTATATATACCACTATGCTGCAGAGTTTTACAGTGTACTTGACTTCGTGGCACTGCAAACAAATTGAGTTTCAGCACCTTGAAAGTGAAGTCATGTTGATCCAATGATGTGTTACTCAAAACATGTAGCCTGCTGAAGGAATCAACGGGGAACCTGTACTTTTTAAATTAGTTTTTTTCAGTTTATATAGATTGACAGTAGCAAAGTTCATCGGCCTTAGCACTGATGGTAAGCTTTACCAACAAATTTAATATTATTTTCAGAATCAGTGCTACAGTGGCAGGCTGAGCCTGAGGCATCTAGTTACCTTCTCCTGTACCCTACATTCATTCCCTCTTTTAATTAACCACAGAGATTGGGTAACACTGTATGTTTGGTTTTTGTTTTATGCATTTCCATCAGTCACATGCATTAACAAAATGACCCCTTAGGAAATAAAGAGAAAGGAACTAACAAATCAATACAATGATGCCCCAGTTTAGCAAAACCAGTTCAATTAGAAAAAAAACTGGTTTGTTTTAAAATGACTAATCGTGATGTATTCCTCTCTGTCCCTTTAAAAGCTGCCTGGGCACCAGGGTCTTGCAGGCTTGCACTTCCAGGGACTTGCATGTTCTGCTTGGCTCATCAAGGGCTGGCACCAGGCTTGGCTCTGGCTTGCAGCTTTCTCTCGGGGTGACTGCCTCCATCCTGCCTCCGCCTCTTCCCCCAATCTGCTGAGACCTGCCTCATCTCTTCACTGACTGGCAGCTCCAGATCTGCCTGCCTTCCTCTTTCACTGGTGCCTGGACCCTTGTGACTGCTGTTGCTATTTCCCTGCACCATACAGGACTGCCTTCCCTGCTGCCACCACTGTTTTCTGTCGCCGGCGTGCTCTGGAGCTGCGGTTGTATTTTCCTTTGCTGCCTGGACCCTCATTGCAGCTTGGCTCTACTCGCTATGTTGGCTTGCTGCCGCAGACCCCTGCTTCCACATGGCAGCACAGCATTTGCTCCAGCCGCCGTGTCTTGTTTCACTCCCACCAACCTGCTGACCACGTGGCCACTGCCATTTTGAAACTGCTCGGTACTGGGTTTTTTTCCCTTTTGCTTTTGTTTCCCTAACCGCATTTAATCCTCGCTACACCATCTCATATAAACCTGTTAATATTCCATTTGTTCTTCTGTATATAATATTTTCTCTAGTGTTATTAAACTTGTTTTAGTTTCCCAAACTCAAGAGGTCTCACAAATTTTGCTTTCTTTTATCTCTACTTTTAACCCTTCCTCTCCTGGACCAGGAGGAAGGTTAATTAGAGAGAGGAAAGAACACGTCCTGTGATTGGCGTACCTCAGCCAACTGGTGGCAAATGCAAAATCAACTGTATTAAAATAGTCTGATCTTTCTATAAATAAGGAAGCATCCAGGCCATTCCTTTCAGTCACTTTATAACTCTGAATGACAATTACTGACCCCTGCTTAAATTTTTAATTGTCATTGTCAAAGCATCCCAAGCACTGGATGCTGTTTAATTCACGTAAACTGACAGCAATCCAATATCCAAATCTGTTTGAGAGATTTGAAAATCACCAGTTGCAGAAGAAATGCAGATGATAAAAGAATCACCACATCCGTTCCATCCATCCCACTCTTGTGCCTTTGAAAAGTGTCTGTGAGAAACAGGAGTGAGATATCTTCCTTTTTTTTTGAGTGCTTGAATGAAGCATTTCTAGTCAATGCACTGAGAGAGCATATTTACAGCAGCATGCTTCTAAATCACTGAACTCTCTACCACAGGGTGCTGTGGGAATGAGAAGCATAAATGACCTCAGAAAAATCTGTGTCACCCTATGTATGGTGTATCCACAGCTGCCCATATGCACAAGCATATGGAGGCAACTCTCATCTCCTGGTGATTGCTGACTTACAGGACAAGCACCACCGTGTACCAAGTCGTTATTCTCCCATCCTGCACACAAAACCTCAGACCGTACAAACCAAGTATGGAGCCTGAAATCTTCCCGTAGTAACATTTATATAAATACCTCGGTTATTGGTTGTATTTAAAAATATAGGCTTTAAGATGCTGGAAGAAATACTTTAACTCAGATATAAGGGTAGAGAGAAATGTGGTCTGGATAGACACAGCCATTCATTTTACCCTTGAAATTTGTCTTCCCATGTTCAGGCCCATCCTTCTGAGACAGACCAGCAGAAACTTGGCGGTATCTTCATTTCTGTAACAAGCTAACCTGCAGCAACATACAGGTGCATATTACAAGAGCATTTACGAAAAAAAAAACCAACCCCAAAAAAACCCTTCAAAGTGTATTCCCCAGCAATGGGAATTTAGTTTTAGTTCCTTCTTGACCTTGATTTTTTTTTTCATGGACTAGAAGAGGGTCAGGTGTTGCATATTTAGTTATTTTTAATTTTTTTTGACACAGATGTTTTATCTTTCTCTCATTCATGGACCAAATGAGTCATCACACTAGAAGATCATACCAAAATTTATTTCCAGATGGAAATGCTTATGGGTGGAGAGTTTTTTTGGTTTTATATTGTTTTCCTGCTTTCCCCAGTAACCAAAGGCATAGCTAGCCTACAAGGTTTATCTGGGTTTCTCTTACTCATTAGACCTCTAGTCGTATATTTGTAGGTCCGCCTTTTTATCTTAGACATCCAGGCGATTAATATAGCAAAACGTAAAATATGTTGTTTGGATTTGTCTAGGGTATCTGTTACAAATTTAATAACCTGCTGTTTGGAGGAAATAAGATTAAAAGATCTAAAGCATTTTGGGACCTCAAATGTAATAAAAATTTACTGAAATGCCTCTCCTATCCCTTTCACTGGATGCAAATCAAAGCGTCTTGTCCAGCCTTCTGCTGTAAGACATTCCTTGGTGAAATACAACCTTCTTCTGATGAAATACAGCTCTTCCTTTGAAAAAGAAGTTGCAGTGACACTATGGGGGAAAAAAAATAATCAAGAAAGATGGATCTTAATTTAAATGTAAACAACAGAAGAATATATATTATACTTACGCCTATTTAAAGGAAGAGTGAAACCCTATTTGTAAGACCAAGATCCAGCTTATCAGATCAACATGGAGCAGTTCTTTCAACCACTTTGTCTTCCAGACAGAGTCACAGGGTGGAGGGAGGAAACGTCTCACAGTGTGACTACAGAACTAATTAATTTTCTGTTCCAAGTCCTTGTTTCTTACATTATTAATTCTCAATACACTATATTTGTAAGGTTGATTAGTGTACCGTTTGCCTGTGCCACAAACAGGCATAAAGAAGACTTCTTCCTGATTAAAATCTCATTTCTTTTAAGCAGGGAGTAGGAAACCACTATTCTTTCTGGACATGCAGACTTCAATCATTAAATATAGATAGCCTGGCCAGACCTAAAGTTATTTAAATGAATCATTAAGCTAAAATATAATTCAGCCAAGCTGCAAACACACAGAATCACAGAATCCGTGTGGTTGTAAAAGACCTTTAATATCATCGAGTCCAAGGACCCAGGACTGCCAGGTCATCGCTAAGCCATGTCCCTAAGCACCACATCTACATGTTTTAAATACCTCCAGGTATGGTGATTCCACCACTTTCCTGGGCAGCCTGTTCCAGTGCTCTACAATCATTTCTGTAAAGAAATTTTTCCTAATATCCAATCTAAACCTCCCCTGGCACAACTTGAGGCCATTTCCTCCTATCCTGTTCAATTTTGTATCCTCCACAACACTGTTTCTTGTTAGGGTGGAGTATCAGAATTAATCACGAGCTCAGAATCAAGTTTCTAAATCTTATCATGACAAAACTATGACTGATACTGGAATTCATCCAGATAAATGCGGATGCTTCCTTTGGAGCTAGACACCCCAGAGGCTTCTGCAATTCATCAGAAAACTCATCAATAAAATCGAAAATGTCCCACACAAAGGAGTTGCAGCCTAAACAGGCCTACTTGTTTCCAGAGAGTACAAAGGAACTAAGAGGGATCAGTCCAGAAATAAACATATGTGCTTTTGATGTCTAAGTTAGATGAGCTGAATTTCACAATCACAGCTTACATTACAGTTGCAAAAGGCTCAGGTTACAGGGAATCTGCCATTTCTACAAAATCTATAACAAACATTTCTTAAAAACGTCAAAGTCCAGCAAATTTATTTTAATTCACAGTTTTCTATCATAATTACTAATCACGCGTCCTTACATTTACCTGTTCATTACTTTGTATCTCCAGTTTTGCACTGCTCCAACATTCATAAGTAATTTCATTTTCTCCCTCCCTCCTAACCATGCACTGTTGTTGCTTTGGTGACATTCATGAGCACTATGTGACGAGTGCCATAAAATTCAGATGGGCCCGCTGTCATCCTTTAGCCAAACAGTACAACCACTACCCTGGTTTAATCTGTTTTCACAAATCACTCCCCGCCGGTCTCTTCTCAGAATTTCTTCCAACTTGTCAATGTTCTTGCTACTACAGCAGTGCGGAGATGTCAGCAGCATCCAAACTCAGCTTGTACCAGGTGGTCTTTATAGCTCTCTCAAGAAATCATCTGCTATACACAACTCTTTTTTTCCTTCCCTTGTGAAATGTGGCTGATGTGTGTAAGACCAAGCCAACTATTCGCTGCTTTTACAATAATGGAGTGTGCCATAGCAATTACACCTACACTTATGTGCCATCTGGACAAGTTCTGTCAGTGAAAAATAAATTGCAGATGAAATGCTATTACTTTTTAAATAACTATTTTCTGTACATATTAAGGGCAAATGTCTTAATAAACTCTGAATGCACACTCAGTCCTGTGGTTGTTAACAAACTGATATTTAAATGAAAAAATACTAAGACTTAAACTTGAAGAGCTTCAGAAAAATGCTTGTGACATCTCTCCAGAGTTGCTCAGCCTGGAACTCATGACTGCTCCTTCTGTTTTTCATATGCTTGGATTAGAATCAACATACTAAAAATATCTGTCTGCCCCAGCATCAGAATATGTTATGCACCAGTCCTAAAACACACACGTACTCATGCTCATCACCATCTTTACTTTTGCAGTACGGATTAAGGGCAATCTTTGTCGACAACTCATGTGTGAACACTTCGAGATTTTCTGTCCTGAAAAAAGACCAATAGGTCATTATTGTATTCATAAACTAGTAAAAATGGAAAAACACTGTATATATCCACAGAATAAATGAAAACAGTCTCTAGGGGAAATGCAAAAATAATGTATTTCCTTAGAGATTCCAAAGCATTTGTCCAACATTGATTAAATCTCAGAGTGTCCCTGTGGGCAAGCTGTGTTTGCAGAGTATTTTACAAACTGATAATCCAAGGCATAAACCAAGGCAAATCACTCAGTGGCAAATACAGAGAATTTAGGAATCCAGGTGCTGAGACTTAGTTACTCTTGTAAACCTCCTTTAGCTGTCAACAAGAGAAAACCTAATAAATCAATAGATTCATAGAGTAATTTATGTTGGAAGGGACCTCTGGTCATCACCTGGAACAACTCTCTGCTCAAAATGGGCAAACTTAGAGCAGGCTGCACAGGGTCTCCTCCAGGCAAGTTTTGAATATCATCAAGAACAGAGACTCCACAACTTCACCGGTCAATATGTTCCAGTGATTGACTGCTCTCATGGTGACTTTTTCCCCCTTTATGTCTGACTGGAATTCTCCTTTTTTTTTTTTTTTTTGTAAATCATGTCCACTGCCACTTTTCCTTCCACTGTGCATTGTCAAAAAAAAGACTGTCTTTTCTATATCCTCTATTCAGATAGGTGTAGAGAGCCACAAAATCTACCCTCCCTTTTCTCTTTTGAGGACTGACCAAATGCAGATCCCTCAGCCTCTCCTCATGTATCATCCTCTCCAGCACCATGACCATCTTTCTTGTTCACTATGGACTTTTACTGTAGTATGTTAATGTCTGACTTGTATTGGGGAGCCAAAACAGAACACAGGACTATGCCTTTTGGTCTTGCAAATACAGCTCAGGATGTAGTTGGCCACCTTCATCACAAGGGCACACTGAGTCAGCCTGTTCAACCTCCACCACACGAAATTCACATCAGGCCATTTTTCCAGCTTGTTGTGATCCTTCTGAAGTGCAGCTCTGTTCTTTAGTGTATTCACTGCTCCTCCCAATTTGGAACCATGTACAGCATTGCTGAAGGTGCACTTTGTCCTACCATCTATTTTCTTAGGTTAAACATTATTAGCTCCGATATTGACTCCTGACGTGAAGATACCAGTAACCAGTCACTTAGATATACTATTCATTGCTGATATGCTCTCTCCCATTAATGGGAAACCTGAAGTTTTGGCTAAGCTTTGGCTCTCCAACCTCTGTCTACCTGGGCAATGTCTCAAAGCAGAGGGTTGAAATCCTGCTTCGCACCACCCCATGGTTGCTCTAGCCAAGGCTGTGAGCAACCTTCACATGCCTAACCAGTCTTTCTCTATTTTTAATTAGGAGATATAACAGAGTGCCTTCAATCTCCAACTTGATCACCTTTGGAAGAGCTATTCCTCAGTCTCTTGAGGAGGATTTAAGGCCCTTCTCACTAGGTTAATAATCCTGTTGGCAAAGATGCTCTTGCCTTACTTTGTCAGATGGATCCTGCCTCTGCAGCAGCCTTCATTACTCAGGTCTCTTAGTTACAGAAGCCAAAACTCTGACTGCAACACCAGCTGCACAAACAAGTGTTCTCCCACAGGAGACATACGCTTCTACCTAAGCCTTTCCCCCTCTCTGGGCCAACTGCATTCTCTCCACCATCACCCAGAGCCCTGTGCACACAGCCAGTACTTTCAAGTACAACTAAAATATATATATGTACGTGTGTGCAAAAATTTTAAATTCTTTCTGAATTTTAGCTGTGAATCTTTTAGCATCAGAAATACAATGTCAATTTTTTTTTTTTTTTTTTTTTTT
>NW_010400434.1:20928-23688 GCF_000710305.1 Buceros rhinoceros silvestris
TTTTTTTTTTTTTTTTTATAAATACCAGCTTCATTCTAATTCTTCAATTATTTGGTGTGAGGAATAGCTACACAGAGGTTTCTCAGTCTGTCCTGGTCAGATTGGTTCAAGGATGGATAGTCAAAGGTTTTACTGCTAGTTGATGAAAGCACATAGTGTGTTGTCACTGTTACCTGCCTGAGTTATACTAAGCTACAATCAGTTCCTTTTTTTTCTGTCACTGTCCATATCTCATTAATCACCCATACAACAAGTTCTTGACTAATGTTCAGAGGATAGACACAGAAAATGTCATGGAGTTGAAAATTGAGTATAAGCATGGCTATATTCATCATTATAGAGCTCTAGACAGTAACAGCCTACAGTAACTGCAAGGCTGACAAAATAATTCAATGGACACTACCAAATTTTTCTCTGCAAGGGATACTTTTCCAAGAATCTTCAGATTACTTTTACCTAGAGTTAAAGAGTTATGGAAGAGTTATCCATATTTCTTAAGTCAAACTGCACAGATTCAAATTGTCTTCTAGATATTACTCTAGATATTACTCAATTTCGAGCACTTGAAATGTGAAGAGGATTTTATATCAACTATACTAACATGACTGTTCTGGGGCCTGACTTCATTTAACTGCTATTGATTATTTCCCCAGCTCTTATTCTTCTTATCAGCTGTAATATCTACTTACTGTTTATTGAAGTCTCATCCCACAAGAGATCTAGAGGTACTCACCTACCAGGGGAAAATACATGTATTTCTTGCCACACTGAACCTTGTTCTTTTCTCAAAGGTTATTTCGCTACAACAAAAATACCACCTGGCACTGTGTTTTCACTATACTCTTTATTGCTACTCAGTCATTAAGTTCTCATTAAAAGAATTTTAAACATTAATATTTTATAGAAAAATACACCACTGACATTATTGCAAATAATAATAGCTTTTAATGGTGGCACTCAGGAGAATATCTGAATGTAACCATCAGGTTAAATTATACAACAACATAACATTTATAAAACAGTAATGTAATATAAAAGTCTTCCTTTTCTCCCCCTCCCACTCTGAGTATTAGGACATACAGTTCTGGTTAGCATGCACACTGGCACTCAGAAACCAAGGTAATGAAGGAGGAAGTAGGAGCATGAATAAAGAAAGAGAAAATGCCTGTTTGGTGGGGGAAGAATGAAATTCTATACTTGGTTTCATTTTTAACTCAGTACAATAACCACTCTGATGACAGAACTATACTTTTAATTTACAGTAGAACAAAACATGAAATAGCTTGAAGTGCTGTGTTGATTTTCTTTTTCTCCTGAAAATCCAGTGGTTTATTATTTCCAAAGATGTGCAGTGGAATAGAAATGTGCAGCACAGGATATTACAATGGCTGCTTAGTACATTATTAACTACAGAAAGAATTGCCCGTGGAATTGTGCCTCATTTGGAATGATGATTTAAAAAGAAATCATGACTACATCAGTTGAAAGATTTATTGTATTAAGTATCTTTCTGGTAGGCTTGCAGGCACATTTGTCAGAGATCTGTGGTCTAATGTAGACAGAAATCTGTATCTTCATTCAGAATATGTTTTATTTATTTCCTGACTTGCTCTAAAACCTTTGACAGGTCAGTTACTGTTCATGTCTACTCTCTTTCCATCCTTCGCTAGTGAGGAACATAAAGGAAGAAATGCTTCCTCTAGAGGAAGAACCTAAAACAAGACGGATCTCTATCCTAGCTGAAAACTATATGATCTATTATAATATAAATCAGCAATACAGTTATCATTATCATTGGATAGTTCTCATTAGGGCTTAATTAGAGAAACTGCAATAGAGCTAGTCTAAAAGAAAAACAAGGTCTATTTCCACCTCTACTCTGTTTTGTAAAAAAATTGGAAACAGTACTTACTGTCACGATCCCAAGTTTGCTGTTTCAGAACAAATTCTTTTTCCTTATTTATTCAATTTCCATTATAAATGGGTAATACTGTAAAAATAACTGAGTGATCACAAAGAAAATTATTGTAAAATTTGCCTTTGTGAAAAATATTTTTCAACTTTTAGTTTCCTAGTTGAAAGAAGTCAAATTCTAAAAATCTTGAAAACTTCCAAGTTTCCAAACTTTTTTTGCATTTCTAGCTACGCTGTTGGCCAAATCAATGTTTTCAGCTGTTGGTTACATCCCTGCATCTGCAAAGCAGCCATTCCTCATTCCATTTTTAAGAAATACTGTAGCACCTTATAACACAGCAAGAGACCTCTTGGATGTCAATGCTGGCCATATTAAATAAGTATACAACATTATATAGTAATTGTGTGATACAGAAAACTGCAGATCTTACTTTTCTTACTTCCTTTATATTTGTTATTCTGATTTGTGTCTTGCTGATGTCTCATCCCTACAGCCCTCAGTCAAAAGCATCTTGATTACATGAAAGCTCAGTTGAGCCTCAGCAGTTAAGTAAAAGGGAGGGAAAAATGACAGAAATTGATGCTCAAGGAAAGGGTCACTCTGGAGTCTCATCCTCACTGGAAGCTTGGAAGTGACACTATCAATCAAAGTCCCGACTCTTATCTGGCTGACATTTTATAGGTCTGTTGCAACAGGAAGCTGCTGGGGAACTGTCCAGCCAAAACCCACTTCCCAGTGGCACGGTGTGAGAGCTCGGGCAAAGCAGTGGTGCCATTCATGTCACTGAGGCCAATATGTTTTTCCTCCCTTCTTCTTAAATGAGCAGGCACTACAAAGGCAGGGAA
>NW_010400434.1:23779-34566 GCF_000710305.1 Buceros rhinoceros silvestris
GAAAGAGAAACCCACTCCTGCAACCCAGGTAATGATAATCAAGGAATCTCAAAGCCCTTTTCAGACGTGGGCAGTACAGCAGGGATCCCCTGTTTGGCTGGACGACACAGTCAGTGCTCTCTAAGTAGTACAAAAGGAAGGACAGGTTACCTGACAGCTTACCTGTTTGTGGCCGCTGGCCAAGACTGTAACTTGCACACGTGTTTCAGAGGAAGCAGAGAAAGTGGTGGTAGGAGGAGCAAGGGAATGCCATTAGCATTATTCTCTTCCATCATAACACAGTATGACCTTTAGGTAGCACTTTTCTAATCTTCCAAGGGCTTTAACAACATTAACTGCTCAAACACAATAACCTCTAAGTTTGGCTGCTTGTAGCTAGCTATCATGATAAACATATTGAAATAGCTCTGCACCAATAGGCTCAGCTGTGTCCATACAGGAACTGTTACCACCGAAACAATGCTGAGTCCATTGCTTTCCTCCTGGGACTGATCTGCATTTACTTTAACTGAGTAAAAAAGGTAAACAATTTCAATGAGTAGTACAGGAAAGACAACTGCAGAAATTCACTAAAGAAATGTGGCTGCACTTCCTTGTACATCTTGTGATGATACAATGACCATTGCCTTTAACTGTGCCATTTGTTGACATAAAAAATTACTTACTACATGCAGTATATTGCTTTTAAAAAGGGAAAGGGTAATTCATCAAATACTACAGTATCTGAATTGATCCAACTAATGCATGAAATACGCAATGCTCAATAGTGTGACAGTGCAACCCCCCACCTGCTGGCATCGAGCTTGCACCAAAGACAGGCTTTGCAGCAGCACCTGGGGCTGCCCCACCCCCCTCCCCCCTGTCCTGTTTGCAAGCCTTGCTCCCCAGAGATATGGGCACCTGAGAGTCTAGGTTTCATTAAGCTGCATCTTGCCTGTGCTTCCTGAACAATGATCACAGTCAAACACTTGACCAAGGGTATAAATGGGGCCCGCGCCGGAGAATCATCTTTGAGTTTGGTTCTCCTCAGAGCAGCGGGTTTTGCAATCAGAGACCTCTCCCCTCTGCCGAGGACGCTAGGTAGAGGATACTTCCTAGGACAACCCCCTCTCCCTCGAGCCTGGACGCTGGCCTAGTGTACGTGCCTAGGATTGAGTGATTCTTATCCCGGAATTGGTAAGCAATTTCCTTCCTGTATTATTAAGCTAGAGATTCTCCCATTGTAAGTGGCTGGTGTGCTGTTTTGGATATATTTTCCCTTAGACCAGATTTCGGTTCTATATAATTCGGTTCTATATAATTGGTCGTGTAGTAAAAATTCTCTTCAACTGACATTTTTGAACCTGTATAGATGGAGTGCTAAGCAGATTGATTTATAATAAATCCACGTTTCCGGATTGCAGCTGCTTTCTGACTTATGTGCACTTTTGTCACAAATAGAAGACAGGAAGTGCAAGTATTATACACTTCTGTCAGGGGTTGAAACTGTGAGACTGTTACACCTGAAAGGTTTCACGATTACACAGTTTGGAGGGAATGTAAACCCACCAAAACCTACACAAAAGGGAGCTTAGTAGGTCATTACGGTTTGTCTCAGCTTTTGTTTAGGCAAAGGAAAAAAAATTTGATACAGAGGTTTTAACTTAAAGAGGGTATAAACAGAAGTGTTTTAATAGTGAACGCAATTAAACCCATAAAGCAATCATTTAAAGTTGAACATGACCGGCCGGAAAAGAGAGAGATTAATAAATAATACCTAAATATACATATACACACACATACATTCCTTCTCCCCACCGAAGCAACATCCCTGCTTAAACAAAAGATGCATGCACCATGTGGCTGCCCCACTGGGCGGATGTGGGTGTGTGTGTGTGTGTGAAGAATCACCAGAGTTTTTTTAACCTCCAGGGTCCAGCCCAGGAAGGAACTGTCCCAGCAGACTTTCACAAAGAGTCTTTCCTCTCACTACTGGCAGAAGACTTTAACCTCCAGGGTCCAGCCCAGGAAGGAACTGTCCCAGCAGACTTTCACAAAGAGTCTTTCCTCTCACTACTGGCAGAAGACTGGATCATATATTCTCCATGGAAGTTCGTCAGTCCCTCTGTCAGACAAACAATGACTGTTGGGTCCTGGCAGGGCTTTTCACTGCCTTTGCGGGTGGCAATTCTGTCTCTTCCTGTGGCAGCAGCAGATCTCTTTATGTGGGGGTGGGGTCGCTTCGCATACCCCTTTTTGGGGTACCTCATGTTACTACCTCGAGGTAAACGGGAAAGGGCTTGCCAAAGGGAAAATATGTTACTGCTATGTGGAGACTCAGCGTCTTCCCTCTCTGCATTAGAAGACTCTCTCTTGGGTCCATTGTGGGTAAATTCAAATGTGCACACCAGGGAGTGTCAGAAAACTCCGCTTTTTATGGGCTTATTTGCAGAGGCGTGTCTGAATATCTCAACTCCCAATCAGCAAAACAAGAGAGCTGGTGCTTCTCTTCCCGAAAGTCGTGAGAATTCTTTCCCGTCCTTTGGGGGGAAGGAGAAAAGGAAGAACAAAAACTCACTCACCGCTAGTGCCGTCTTAACTGATCACAACTTCTTTCAGGTCCAGCTGATATTGTAACATGTGCTGATCTCCATATATCCTTCTAACAAGCAATTATTTTTCCTTATAAGTTTATCTATCTCCAAAGCTGAGACACGCTTATTTTTACCCATCTATCTACATGTATTTTTACATGTGCATTTTACTTGTGCATCTTCCCTCTCAGTAAAGGAAGAAGTGAAATATTTAAACAAATAAGTAAGCTATAGTGTAAATGCCATGCTTCATATCATATTGAATACGTAAACAAGAAATGTAACCCTGAACTGAAGAACACTTCTATTACACACACACACACACACACACACACAAAATATCAGATCCAAAACTTGATTTTACTGTTTGCAAAGCTACTTGTATTAGGCTCCTTTTAGAAACTAGGATATTTAAAGTATTTGTTACGTCTGTCTCTGAATTGTGACGGTATTGTGGAGAGACATTTTCTGTTTAGAAAAGACAGTTTCTTCCACATGTCGCCAATATATTTATGATTGCTATATGTTTTGTATCAGAAAGGAGAAAACACTAGTTTTGAAATTGGGCTGAAATTTGACCCTCAACTTTATTTAGGGTATTGAGAATGTAAGTAAAGGTCAAAAAGCAGAAAATACACAAACCAGACAACCATAATTTGCATAATTGTGGGACAACACCGAAGAACTTCTATTTAAAAGAGCATTACTCATTTACTCAGCATTGCACTTGAAATCTCTGCTAGAACTGGAAGTAAATATCAAGAGTCATGAGTCCTTAACTACTGTTTTAACTGTAAGACTAAACTCTCTTACAAAATGGGAGTGCAGGAGAACAGAAGAAAGGGAAAGAAGTTAACTCATTTTTGCTGAAGCCTGATGACTGTCTCATGTCAGGTGATGTGTCTAATATACAGAAAACATTTATACCTGACTATCAGTTTCTATATTAATCTGGATGGACTTGGCCTTGTAATACTTAAACAAAGGGCATATTGTTTAAATGTTCACTCACCCTTCCAAAACTATTACGTTTTCTCAGACTGCATGATGAAAAAGCAACATCAAAATCTTATTATTGTGTATTATTTTACCTTCTACTACATTTGGAGTTTTTATTTGTAATATATGAGCTTTTACACCCCAAGTATTAGATGTAGTTCAATGATTTTGATATACCAGGGAGAACTTGTTTTCATAGCTGGGGGCTTCAAGGTTTAATAAATATTTCTAAAGCACTTTGGGTTGTTTTATGAAGCACTACTAAAGTCAAATAAAATATCAACCTACTAATAAACTGCCTCTGCTGGAGAAGGGTGCATCAGCTCCCAGGAGAAAGAAAACCAGCAGTCACTAAGTAATAATAACAGAGGAAAAGTTAAACTCGACCAGCTGTTAGCAGTCTGGACAGCACCAAGCAAAATTTGTTTCACTTATCTGTTTCCATTCCCCCTTCCAACTTGAACCTCTTGTCACACTGAGGTGGTGCAACATAACATTTGAGATGCTGGACAGCTTGTCCCTGTTATTCTTAGAATGTGGCAGACAAGACTTATTTGCCACAGAAAATGAGGACAAACCGTTCCTCCACTACATCTTTCAAAAAGCAGCACTGATCTGACCTATTAGGACGTTCCTCACATACCAGTGTTCTGTGGAAAAAAACATTTGACACGTTTGGGGCAGAACTATCTTTCTATTTCTCATATAGGCTGCCTATCACTGTAACACATCAGTTTTGACTAGGACATCCCATCATTATGACAGAATAAACAAGTTTTAACACAAGCATTGTCCACTACTTTATTTTTTTAAATGCAATTTTCAAACATAGCATTTGAAGTATTGATGACAGAGATTATAAAGTATAAGAGTACTATGCAGAAAATAATTTCTTACACCATTGTTGGCTAAAAATTCCATCACCCTTTGTTAATATAAGCTATTGCTAAATACAACATACAGGCAATGCTCTAATTAGGTTATGGACAAATAAATCTGGGAAAAAAAAAGATTAAAACCCCTCTATACACTCAGTTACTCAGAGAAGCCTAAGGCAGGAGGGAGAACATCACTGAGCTGAAACAATTCCCCACAATATCCCTTAACAAGAAAAATTTATTCTTCAACTGGTTTAATCAAAATGTCCGATCATTTCCCTGAAGAATTCTCTCTTGCTGCTTCAGCAGAATTTCCATTCTCCCTTTGCCCTTCAACATGATGCTGTCTCACAAGAGACTGTGGCCATTTCAATACTTTATCACCATCAAAATCCTTGGAAAGCCTGTTTCTCGGACATCTGAAGGTTTTCCTGCCTGCTAAATTAGAAAATGATTCAGCACTATAATTCTCAAATATATTTTAATCTCACTGAGAGCACAGACACCAAATGAGTAGCTCCTTCTCTGGAGAGTAAGGCCTTATTGAATTAAATAAAACTTACCAGGTACATAAAGATTTGCAGGACTAAGCCCTTAATCTTTTCAAGAAACTTCTGGAGTTTAAAGATATAAGTAAGTACAAACAAAACAGGCATTAAAGTTAACCTACTACATTAAAAAAAAGAAGTCAACAACAGTACAACCATCAGGATGGCATACAAAGGCAGCAAATAGTTTCCATCTGTGTGGAGCTACTACAGTAAAGAGTAAGATGAAAGAAGCTTATGTAAACTGTGAAAAGGTGCTCTAAGATTTTTATTCAACATGACTGTATTGATGAATATCTGTCATAAATACCAAATTTCTAACTCATTTTCCCAAATGCCCATGTGGAAACTTGTATAAACTTGCAGTACAACTAATAATTTGTGTATTTCATCTAAGCAACACCTAGAAAATCTACCTTCAACTCATTTATTACAAAGTATATTAAAAGAAGTTCAAAAAAATTAAGTAACTTGTTATTTATCAATTAGAATTCTAAATTAATTTCAATTATTGAGAAATAAATGTTCTAAAACGAGACAGTTTTGAATGCTAGAGGTGCAAAGGTGACAGAAGGGGCTAAGAAAGGGTTACCAGCTGAGTAACAGGTAACCATTTAATACCCAGCCCAGACAGATATGCCTCTCTGACTGCTTGTCTTTTCAGAGTCTCCTGTGAAGAGGAAAGACAGCTGCCTAGACTCTGAGTGAGAGTCCACATTTACACTTGCCCCTCTCCCCCTCCCAGACAAATTAATCCACCTTCAAAGAAAGCAGAGCATGAAAGGCAGAGAATTCAGTGAGCTGCTTCCAAGCTAACATTCATAAAAAAACATAGCAAGGGTTAACAATTTTTATCAAGAGACTTGAATCTCACTTTCACTGTTCTTCCTAAATTTTTGTTTAATTACCTGTGAATAGCAATAAAGAAAAAATACTTGCATTGGCTATGGGTCACAGACTTTTTTTTCAGATGGGGAAGGACTGTAAATGCTCTCCATGGGTGAGTTCAGTTAAAACAAATTACAAGAGTTTGCCTATTCCCATCAAGAACAGCACTTTGGAAGGGATGCCTTTAAACCTACCCACACACAGGGGCTATGAGAGGGCAAATAAACTGGTTCTGACTGAAGAACAACACTTCCACTGAAAAAAAGGTCAATCTCTTTTCCTCACGCTGATCTTTTGAAAGGATATTTTTGCCCCCCTTTTAAGTAATTTTCCCTTTTCAAATACTTCCACTAACAAATAAAAACCACAGGATGAAAACTACTGATCACGTTTTACAGAGATACAGTTTGTGAGAAGAAATTACGAGTTCTTTCTGCTATTTTATTTTGGTCAAAAATTTCAGGGAGGGATGTTCTAATGATTATAGCTGTTTTATTATCATCTCTGAGAATACTCATTTTTCATGTTGCTAATGTTCTAAATTATAGCGGGTACTGGAGGCTGCAGATGTTTCTCTCTAAAATGCAAAAGGTCCATAAAATCTGTTTGTAAATAACAAGAAAGAAATGGACCATTAAAAAACATATTGGTGTGGGAGGACTGGAGTGCTACGCACAGCCCCCAGCCTGGCAGGGTTTTCCTTTTCCCTTTAAGCATCCTTTTCCCTAGCTGCCTTGGGGTTCCCAGCACTACTGGGGCCTGCCATACAGCTTCACTTGTCATGTGCATCAGGAACCATTAGGAGAAGGCTTGTGTGAGAAGACTCCTCTGACATAAAGGCAAACTCCTGCATGGAGGTTGGGGAGAAAAGGTTAGCAAGATCCTGACTCCCTGACTCCTTATGCACCAGTGACTGCTGGTCTGATTCCAGTGCCTGTCCTCTTACTATCAAGTAAAATTGGTACTGATTCTTAACACAGACTTTTTTTTAAGTGTAGGTTGTCTTGTCCATAATTACTGCACCTTTCGGACACGGCTCTTACAAAATTCAGAGTGTAAACCTATTATTCTGTATTCCTCACACTAAAATGTTATGCCTTGAATTTGTGTGAGATAAACAACTCGCTGTAACTTATTTTAACTGTATAAATTTCTTTAAACAGAAAATACAATGGGAAAAGTCCAATGTAATATAGCTCCTATCAGTATCTGACTGATTCTGCATTAAAAAATATTGCAATATTCAAATGTTCAGTCTTTGCAGCTATTCAATAAAAGTTATAAAAAGCTATTCAATAAATGGTAGTCATGTCAATTGTTACTGCTTTTGCTTCAGTATTAATATTTCCTGCCCTAGCTCTAGGATCTTACATGAATATATTGTGTTAGAGTAAAAAAAAAAAATAATAATAATTGTAGCAATATATCAGAGCAGGACATAGGGTTTTTTTTTTTTTCTCCCTGTGCAGTCTATGAGATCACTGTGGCACTATAGCATTAAAAGTAGGCTCTTACTGGTGTGTTTGTTCATTTAAATATCAGGAAGTTCGACAGAATTAATGTGCAGTTCACAGTGGACTAGATACCTCATTTTGATTTCTTCACAGGAACTGTAAATTTATGTATATGAAAAGTATCTTAGGACTTCTACTCATCTTCTCTTTTTCCCTTGGTTTAGGGTATTCCAACATAAAATAAAACTCTGAAAACTGGTATAATTAGATACCTTCTTCATCCAGATCTGGAAAGATAGTGATGCAGAGTTAGTCATAGAAGTTTCCTGCATTCTCCAGTGTCCAACTGAAAATTAACCATTAACAGGTCACTATGTAACATTAGAAGCTGCGCATCTGGACAATTAATCACAAAACCAGAATGATGGAGAAACTTAAAATGCTTATAAATTCTATAAATGTTACATTATATTGTTATATATTATATATTATTTTTAAGCAAAGTAAGTATCATATTCTCTTCATGCATAAATTAAAGTTCCTGCTAGGTCTTAGATTTTTGTTAGTACCACATCCATCAGCAATTTACCTTAATAAAATGGAAGTGTGTCTTTATGTTATTATTGAGAGTAGTGCAAGTACTCAAGTACACTAGTGCAGTGTTCTCCTGTATTTCAAGGTTTTTCTTGTTTTGATAGGGATCATCATCTGTTGCTGAAACACCTAACCTGCTGCAATGTGACCAGCCCATAGGAAATCAAGCTGCTCTGGTTCTATTGTGCACAGACCTTCACAAGTTATTTGAGAAACAGAAACCAAACTTGCAAGCTCAAGCATACACGTTTTGCAGAGCATCAGAGGACAAAAAGACCCACTTCTCAGCATTTGTCAAATAAAAAATAAAAAGCAATAGCTAGGGTGCCTATTACAGCCTCCCACACAGGCACAACATCCAACTTCCCTCCAACCTAGATGTAGCCAAATACAGACACAAACATCTGTGCCAAGCAGTGAGGCCAGTGGGGCAGCCTCTCTTGAGGCTGACATGCACTGTGTCTTGCACGAACCAACAGGAATAATGAAAGGCCTTTATCTTTCTTTGTTACTTCAATAAGTGGTTCAGGTTGTTTTTTAGTTTTGGGATTTTTTTATTATTTAAGTAATGTAATAACTCTTATGCAAAATGTTGGAGTGTTCTTACTTCAGTATCTAGTGCCATTGTTCAGTAACGCCCTCTCCTCCAGCTTGCTAGAGAAGAAGGATAAGAGAGTCTTGTTCCTGCACTGAGTATCATTTAACTTTTTTCTTCCTAACCTACAGATTTACAGTTTGGAGAAGTGTTATTACCCAGTACTAGAGAGCTGCACCACCTGCACGTCTAAACAAGACCTTCGTATTAAGGCTGGTTAATCCTCTACCAATATGCCTACAATACAATACAAATACAGCTGGTGCAGAACTGGTAACTTTGGGGAAGTTGTCTTTTCTATGAAAAAGGGAACATTCGACCTTATGGTGGAATTTGTAACTTCTCAGTCATAACAGTACATATACACAGCAAATCTGGAAGAAACATATAGACAGAAAGACACTGCAGACTATAGCAGTCCCCAGCTATTTGGAACCTTATTTCAGAGATTATGGGGGGAAAAAAATTATGTCAAATACATTAGTGTTAAAGGAATAATTTACTGTACCCCTGATTTGTACACTTGAGAAATTCCTAGCTGCCAAAGTATATTTTTCTGTAAATTATTCTTGTAAATATCCAGAGCTTTTTCAGGTTGACTGCACTTATTTAAATTGTCTTCATGTATGTCATAGGAAAGAAGGAAGGAAGGAAGGAGTAGTCTTAAGAATTCCAGCCAGTACACTTCCAATGGTAGAATTTCTGAAGGCAGCTGTTGATCAGAGGAAAAGGAAGTCAGAAATCATACCAGATTCCAGTATTTTGTCCTTTAAAAATTATTATTATTTAGAAACACTTAAATAAGTTTTCACTATTTCCTTAGATGAAACAGGACTGCTAGCAGATGAGAAACAACAGTTCCTCAGTTTCTCTTGACTTCAGCTCTTCATTCCTAACACTGGGTTCTGTACCAGGCTGACATTTGTAGGGATAATATTACTTTTAAGGATTGCTATACCTCTTTCTGAAGAACCTGCGTTTTTGAAGCTATAATTTAGTTCATTTACCACTAGTAATAACAGAACCTGATCACACTCCCAAACCTTGTATGAAAATGATGACATTTATTCCTGTAATTAATGGTAGACATAGAAAAGTAGACGAAAGCATTTGCAGAAGCAAAATCATGTTCAAATAAGTAGGCCAGATGATAGGCTATAAAAAAAAAAAGCAACAAAGATGACTCTAAAGATATACAAATATACAAGTATTTGTACCAAGTTAGAGCTGCTGAGTCACACCCCCACCGTGATCCCTGATTCCCTCACTCTCATCCCACCTGCACTTTTGGTGCATAATCTACCTTGGGTAGATTATGCAATGCTTTGTCCCTTCTGTATCTTTTTTGATGCTTCATCACAAGTTTTATTTTCACAAGGACAAAAATTAATTCTTTTTCCCTTGTCAGCCAGAATACTTTCATCACTGCCACAGCCATTAAAAATCTGTTGGGTTTTGATTGTTTTTTTAAAAAACATCACTTGGATTGACAACGCTGCTGCCATCTTTGACTCTTCCCTCTTCTTTGCCCTCTTATCCAGTATTCCTCAAATCCTGGTGATCATTTTTTACACCATCTCAAAGGGTACATTTCCACTGCAAATATGAATGTCACTTCTACTTGCAACAAAGCCCATCTAGTTTTAAACTAGCCAGGACTGATAACTGACCTCTGACATCCTTTATTATCTTCTTTGTGTAAGTAAAAACACATACACAGAACCTGCACTCACACTATAATTACTTCAATAGATATTCACATTCAAAGTTTCTCACTGGTCATACCACATTGTCTGTCTTTGGAAAGAACCATCCAAGCCACATAAAAGTTGAAGTTGTGAATTGTGAGAATTTCCATACTCTTTAGTTGCTAACTATTTGCAAGTCCCAGGAAGGCAGGTGACAATACCAAATATGCAAAAAATATATCTTTTTTTTTTTTCTAAATGTGAATAAGCAGTGAGGGAATTCTAATTTTATTGTATTTAACCTTGCCAAAAGTGAGTAAATGTTACCCAATGCAGATGGAAAAGTGTTTTCTTCTGTTTAAAGTGCTGGGTTACTATCCACTCCAGACAACAGAGTGCATGGAAGAGAGGAGGCATATTCCCAGACTCAAGCAGTATTCGCCATTTTAGTTCTAGTCTCTGGCAGTGTTAATTACTGTGTAACCTCATCTCAAATCTGTGACATTAATGACAAAGCTCTCACAAGCTCAACAGACCATGTGTTAAGCAGATGTGGAAATAGATTAACAC
>NW_010400434.1:34661-38114 GCF_000710305.1 Buceros rhinoceros silvestris
CTCTTTCCATCTTACTCAATGCATCTTTAATATGCTTGATATCCCTTGGCATATTTAAAAAACAAACCCCCTTGTTTTACAGTGAATGAGATCGTGTACGTAAACATGTGTTGTACAAGAACTACTGGCTGTGATACTCCGGGTTTTCGCCTTTTGTCTTATAAATTGCTGCCAACAGAGGGAAATAAATTCTCTTTATTCTAAGAGCTTTTTTTTGTCTGTGCACAACAGATGTTGTTTCCACAAATTAGTTTATAATTTCTTTCATAACTCAGAACAACCTTTCAATTCATAGTCAGGGAATGGATTTAGTGCTGCACATAATTCTTGTAATTATGTAACAAAACTGCACTTTGCTAGGTGAAAACCTAGGCTATCAGTCATTCGGTTTAGTGTATGGACAACTTTATATTCTGTTATACCAGCTGTGCACGGCCTCGCCACACATACTAAGAATTCGTCAGATTTCCACATTCTGAAGTGTAAATGATAACTGTGATAGGTAGTAGAAAGGCAGGCAGCAAGTGGGCCACCTCCAGAGTGTTGAACTGCAATATATGAAGTAATTAAGAATGCCACACACACCAGCACCTCCCCGCCATACCAGTTTGCAAACTGAACAATATTTAAATGTTTTCCAGCCATCAAAATGCATTTAGCAGCAATAAAGGAAATAAAATTCCTTCCCTAAAACAAACAAACAAACAAACAAACAAATCCAAAACTTTGCTGGTTCAAAATAGAAGATTAAATAATAAAACTGTTTGAGAGGCTCAGATGAGCAGGTTGGATACCTGGTGAATCCTGAGCTTTGAGGTTCAGCACAAAAGCTGCAAATGTCACACAGTAAAATAAAAATTGGCATACAGTGAGCAGTTAATATGGCCAATTACACAATTCAAGATACTGCTCATGCAGTTGCAGCACTAGGAACAAAATTATTTTAAATAGCTTTTCTTTTTTTTTACAAACATGATTTACTTGTTAAATGAAAATCAATTTTCACTTTTATTTAAAAGGCATTACATTATCAGCCACTGAGGCTGAAGTTGCTGACATATTACCAGGTGCAGAATAGACAACACATTGAAGTTTCTCCAGGAGGTCACATACAAGAGCCCGAAGGCAAGTGAAACTCCAGGGGTTACTGAATGGGTTTTAGAGAAACTGATTAGCCAGCCCTGCTTCCCCCATGAAATAGGCTTACTGCATGCCTTTAGTAATCCCTCTGGAATAATTATGCAGTCTCAGGATACACTTAATGTATCTTTCATACAAAAAAGCTACAGGGATAAATGGATTAGAAATTCTGAGAGAACAGGTATTTCAGAGGAAATAGCACAATAAAGCCAACCATAAAATGTTAGTGTCATCCCTCCCTTGTTGGTTTTTTTGTTTGTTTGTTTTCTTGGGGTTTTTGTTGTTGTTGCTGTTGTTTTGGTTTTTTTTTTAATGGGGAATGGGGTGACAAAGTGGTTTGCCCAAGTTTTGAATTCTCACAAATATACAAGTGTCTGAAATGCTTTCTTCCCCACCCCTCATTTTTTTTTCCAAAATATGTTTCCCCCACATTTCTTCTCTCCCTTAACTCCAGGCAGAGGGAGGTGATCCTTCCCCTCTATCCAGTACAGCTGAGACACACCTGGAGTGTTGTATTTAGTGTGGGCTCTGCAATACAAGAGCGAAATGGGCACACTGGGACAAGTGCGGAGCAGGACCACAGAGATGACACAGGGTCTGAAACATCTCTTGTATGAGGAAAGACCAAGAGAGATAGAATTGTCCAGCCTGAAAAAGAGCAGGCTTGGAGAATCTTATCCAAGTGTACTAACACTGCACAGCAAATGAAGGAAGAACCAGACTCGCCTCAGTAGTGCCTGGTGACAGGAGAAAAAGCCACAAGCAGAAACTAAAACCCAAGGCATTCCATCTAAAAGCAAGAAAACATTTTTTTTTATTGTGAGGGTGATCGAACACTGAAACAGGATGCTCAGAGTTGTTGCAGAGTCTCCTTGGAGACTGGACAGAGTCCTGGGCAACATGCTCAAGCAGGGTGGTGTGGGTGGACTAGATGATTCTGTGATTCGTCTTTGCTTTGAGAAAAAAAGAAACAAAGAAAGAAGATGCTCTAGTCCCACGAAATTATATTCTATATTGCCAAAAGAAAAAAAAAATCCTTTGGCTCATCTCCAGTCTCAAATATGATACCGAAGTAATACAAATGAATAAAGCTGATCTCTCCACACTCCCACTTTGGAAGCAAGAAATTCAGGAAAAAGCTGTGTGTTCTTAGTAACATCAAAACCCCCCACATGGCCCAATCCTAAACTGTATATACACTATCTGGATATAATTTCCTCCAAGTGATTGAACCAACTGGTAAGCACTGAAACAAAATCTCCAAGTAGAATCCGAAGAAGTAAATCTATTTAATGGTTACCAAAGAAAAATGGACACATGAATTAAGCTTAGTAATTTAAATGACAGAAAACTCTAATGCTTGGTGAACAACCTCGTATTTTCAGTTTGCAAGAAACAGGTTACAGTCTGGATTGAGACTAAGCTTATAGAACATATTCTGATCCATACTCTTGACCTTCTCTGTGTTAGAAAATTTATGTTTCAGTATTCTCATCTCATACTCAGCAGAAGACAACATTTTTAACAATTCATATATAATGTGTACATTAAAAGGCTATTATTCTGTGCTTTTGGCTATTTTTTCTTTCTACGAATGAACAACCTTTCTTTTACAGCTCTGTCTACTATACACACAAAAAATTCCAGAAAAGCAAATTACATGAAACTACTTCATGTTATTGCACTGACATCATAAAGGGTAGAATGACAGTGACTTTAATAAGACTTCAGTGTTTTTCTCATCATAATGATTCACTAAATATTATGCTAAAATTATGTCATAGACCCCAACAAGATTAAAAGTAAGAAAACCCTGCCCACTGTCATACTGCAGTTCTTCCACACACTCAGCATGTATGTATGACTCATCCTTTATGCATCAGTATACTTCATAGCAAAAAAAAAAAAGAAAAAATTGTGCTCCCTGGTGTGAGCGAAGGGGTACTTCAATTCTCACTAGTGTAAGACATGATGTGGCCCTGGTCTTCCAAAACACAGGAGAAGGATTCCACGTCTAACTAGGCAGGGAAGCTCACTAAAGAATCCATGTGACAAGTGAACACTGAAGACATGGAAGGCATCAGAAATAGCAAGATGTGCTCCTCATATCCTCACTAACCCTCAGCCACAACCAATGGTCATTACTAGGTTCTTGTTACATTGACCTAAAAAAGCAAGACTATCTTACAAATATCAGAAAGATGGAATGAAAAACATGGAGATGGAGAAATTTTAAGCAGTGTAGGGTAAAAGTTGAGGTACTGGGCCACGAAGCTGATGAAGCATCTAGAGAACAAGTCCTGGGAGGAGTGG